>NC_139846.1:17692842-17717842 GCF_963691815.1 Echiichthys vipera | reverse complement strand
ACACAAAACAATCTTGTAAGTCAGACTGGGCGATATACGATATATATGATCAAACTGAAGTGAAATCTGTATTGTATATTTTTTTTAAATTATCCTCATGAGGACACCAGTGGCCGATCTGTGTTTTACAAAAAATATTTGTCATTTAGACGATGCTTTACATCTGATCCTTACACAATATGTTCATTTTGCACTAAAGTTCTCACTAAAATGAGAATATACACTTTTCGGTACTCATTTGTCAAGTATTTAATTCAGACCGGAGTGTACCAAATAAACTTTACCATGTGTATTTTAGACTATCAATTTATTGGATTACCAGAAAACGTGCTATACCATGATATATATCGTTATGTAGTTATGAAATATCAATACCAAAGCCAATATCAGTATAGGAGATTTGGGTCACATCAGCCTGCCCTTATATTAGGTTTTTAACTTGATTGAATAATCAGGTTTCATTAAAGTCAGGTCACTTGCTCCGTGTTTTTGCAACATAATGGATGGCAAGATTTTCAGTATTTTCACAAAGTGAACTTCAAAACAAGTGTTAAAATTCCCCCAGAGAACTATTTTTTTTTACAGTGTGGTTAAAGGTGAGAGCGTATCCATTACAAATGGCCACTCAGAAACAGAGCATGGAAGATCGTCAACATCTACCACCGCGGATGGCAGAAGAAGGGAGAGAGAGAGCTATGTGCAGAGAGAGATAGATTGAAGGAATAAACTAAAGAGATCGTTCTCCCTTGCTCGGATTCCCAGCCCCCCCACACACACACTCACACACTCCTCCTCTTTGCACACATGTAATAGCACTTCATTTTAATTTTATAGCTTGTGTATACTCAATAGAGGGAAATTGTTTCTACGTGGTTATTCAAGTCTATTGAGAGCACGGCAAGTGAAAAGGGGGGGGGGGGGGGGGTGCACGGATGGCAAATAAAAAACTGTGGCAGTTAAAATTGAATTTGTATTCACCAGGAAGTGGGTTAACCCAGTTAAAAGTCAGGGAATCCAATAGCACAAGCTGATATGGGGTGTCGAGACAATCTCCTTTGGGGAGCTAAGGCGCTTGGCTCATATGCTGCCTACCCGGGCTCATAGCATGTTTTCAGGTAATAATAATACATCATATTGCTTAACGGCATATTTATGTAAGAACTCCACGAGAGGAGGCATCTGGAGTGCCTTGGTGTTGTTCTTTGAAATCACCTCCTTCAGATATTTGCCACTCGCTGTTGTTATGTTTTCTCTTCCTTATCAGTTTGCAGAGACGGAAAATTCTATTACAGAGCGTATTTGGTTTGTCACAGTCAGATGCCTTCTCTTCAGGTTGTTTTTGGTGGGGGGTGCAGGCATTTCTTTCCCCTAGATTTCTCTTTTTTTCAGAGACAGTGTGACTGTACTTGTGTGTGGCTCTCCCTCCGCCCCCATTCTTCTCATGCTACAGAAGAAAGGCATGTCTTCATGGAAAAAAAGCAGGAAAATGACAAATCTCTCGGTCTTTGTTATTGGAATATATTGACTGCCCTTGGTTCATTGACTTTTTATTACAGGAGGTAGCACAACTGTCAGCAAATAGGAAGAAATTTGTTTCAGACATTTGCTTTGGAACATTTGAAGCTGATAATTTTTGTACTCTATATACCCACTGTTCTCTGTGTGTCAGCAGCAAGTATGTTTTTGCTGTGTGTGTGTGTGTGTGTGTTTGTGTGTGTGTGGATTTGTGTGTAGGAGTTGCAGCTGTAAGCAGGGATGGTAGCGGGTACAATGAAAGGAGTAGAAAAGAAAAAGAACTGGAGACACAGAAAAATAGAAAGAGGGAGGGAGGGGTAGACTCAGGGAGACTAAGACAGGGAGAGACAGCCAGACAGAGAGGTGGTTTCGGTCTACCAGGAACACACAGCTCTACCCGCCAGCAGTCTGTCAGTGGTGGTCCCCTCATCCAGTCTGCTGCAGCATCTGCCAGAGAGGCACCAGGCTGAGCAAGACCCAGATCCTTCCACGGCCCCATTTCAAGACCATCAACTGCCTTCTCCTCCAGGCCCAGCTGTCTTCTTCTGCTCTTCCCGCCCCATAATTCTCTGTCTCCACACCAAGCCATGTTAGTAACCCTCAATCAGAACCCTCAGGCCTGTATCTATTCTCTCCATACCGCCTCAGCTCCCTTCAGCCCCATCTCCTCATATTCCTTGGCTCCAGACCCCGCCTTAGACTCCCAAGACCCCCCCTCCAAACTTGCATTTGTCTCCTCCAGCCTTTTCCCATCCAAATGTCAATTCACTGCACCATACATTCATACAGAAGGGCTACACGGAAGTAAATATAATCTAAGTTTGCTCAGATCTTTTCTGGGATAATCTTTCTCACAGGGAAGTGATCTTTTTAAGTGTAGATCAGCAGCAACAATAGAAGAACTAGCTCATATCCACCATGGCTGAACACTCACTCAGGTGTTCTGTGGAAAAAAGACATCAGAGTAGTGGACACACTCACTGACATGTGATCCTTAAGAGGTGTTTAACTGTACGTTTAACATTTTGGATGGAGACATACAGTACGTATGCCCCTGTCTAAATTCAGTATATATTACGTTTGAAATTCAAATGTCGTTTTAGGTCAATGTCTCATCAGATCCAAGCTTTAGTTATCACCTTGCAGGGAATCTGAGGTCTGTTCTTTCATTTTTAACTTAATTTCTCTTCTCTAACTATACAGTCTACTGTATGTTTCTAACCCAATCGGTTTACCTCTGCAGTCAGCTGCATCACTGACATTGGATGCTGCTCTTACTATATTGCCTATAACCCGAGAAAAAACAACAACTAACATATTTTTCTTCCTGTCACAACCCCCTTCTCTGCATACATTTTCAGGCCCACCTCAAGGACCCATAACCTTTGAACTCAGGCTCGACCTCCTCTTCTCGCCCCACGCCGCTCTCAGCCATTCCTCCCTGCCTTCATCCCCATTCACTTCCCATTTCACAGCCTCAACCATTTTCCTCCAGCCCTATCCCCATTTAAAGCCCTTTCTCTTTCCCTGCTGGGGCTGGAGAGGGGCCGAAGCCACAGCATCTCCCCATCCGTTAGCCAGGAGCCAGAGATCCCAGCCAGAGATGCCATCTGATACAAGTCTATCATAATGAAGGTCCAGCATGGGGCTAAATGAGTTTCCACCTCAGCCGCGCGAGGGGCTAATGACAAAACAGCCTCCCTGTGCTCCTTGGCCTGCCGCTAGCTTTAATCAGGGCATATGGCACTTGCCTAAACTGCTTGGCTATGAAGAACAGAGGAGAGGATTTCGGAGAAAGTGGAGAAGAGGCTGCAGAGGAAGGTCTCAGAAGACGAAAAGAGAGCAGAAGGGCCAATAGTAGATGCAAGGGAAGAATTAGGAATTTGGGGAGTTTTAAAAGTAACAGCATCCCCAAAACATTACAGCAAAGAAAGTCCACGTCGTGCTTTTTCATAGAGTTGACAGGGTTTTTCATCTTTGTGATAATTATTCAAGACCTACTCAAGGTCTCATAGGCAGGCCTGTGTGGGTGCCTGAAATCACTATACGGGGCAGAAAATCACTAATAGGTTTCATAGATTTATATTAATTTGCAGGATTTAATGTGCCTTAAATGGCAGATGATCAAAATGGAAAAACAAAAGTACAATTAGTGCCCCAGTGGCATAAAAAGAGTGTGGAAGGGGGTGGGAGCTTAACAAATAGGCTACTCCATTTCATAGCCCACTTTATGGCTCCCCAACTTATCCAAATTAGCTTAAAGGATTGATAATTCTTCACTAATATAAAACTGTTACTGAGCCCCTAAACTGTGACTTTTTCTTTACGTTTTGTCAAACACTAAATAGAGGGCTTGGTTGTGGAAATTAAATTGAAATCGCATAACAAGGCTTCCTTTTAATTTGATTAATTCTTTGTTGTCGTTTTAGATCCCCAGCAAAGACACCCATGACGTTTCGAGGTTATTTGTTCCACTGTCTAATGTCTAATTTTCCTGCACAATAACACCAGTTAAAGAGCCGCCTCAGAGCGAGTTTTCTTCCCCTTGAAATCACAGGCAAGGCTAAGCCAAAGGGGGACTAATAAACCTCACCCTTAATTCCACTGTGAGGCTACTGCTGTGACTGCTCACACTACAACTTCCCTACAGTCCTAATTGTATAGAGAGGGATGATCAAAACTTAATTTAGCCTCTTTGGCACAGTGTTGGAGTCATTTTTTTTAAAGTAAAGTGGTATAACCGACCATATTGAACCGAGTGATTGATGGCCTCTCAATTTCCAATCTCAAGGCCATTAAAACTGCACAAAACTTGATAGATGTAGCCAAAGATGTTTTCACACCTTCATGAGAGATCTCTAATCATTTCAAATAATAGTTCTCTGTGTACACAAAGGAAGTCAATTTACCCCAGTCGCAGAGAAAGCTCAGAACATTCTGGTTCCATTATAGGCTGCTGTACAGTAGGATGCTTTTTGGCAGCAAAAAACAGTCAGGCTGTACTCAGCATGGAGAAAATGAACCTCTGAAACCCATGCTGACAGTTTTGGTCCCTACTGTTCCTGAATTCAACAGCACCATAACCAGTCTTGGCAACCAACAAGACCCCGGTACAAATTAGCCAGCCGTCAGCAGGGTGCAAGGATTGCTTTTCCATGACAGGAAAAAGATAGAGCAGGGCTCGGTTTATCCAGGCGAAGGCCTTCATAGACAGTTTCTTGGACTTCCTACTGAAGCTCCCTATTGTTTCTCTGGCTTTCTTCCTGCTCTCTGATATATATCTTTACCTCAATCTCGCACTCACACAATCCTTCCTCACTCCAAACATCGTCGCCCAGGTCTCCCCTCAGAGTGGGGTGATTGCTTGCAGCTGGGGTGCATTGAGAACATTTTAATATTATGCAGAAGATTAGAGCAAACTAACTACATTATTCTCCAATTACACTCATTTCATCCAACTGATGTCTTTATATCCTTCCCCTCGCCTCGATTAGCCTAATGTGAAAATGGAAGGGGGGGGGTGCGCTTAGGACTGTACCGATTGTTCCTCGGCTGCCTATTATTTCACAGCACCATTAAAAGGAAGGCGTCTTTTATAGTGACTGTAAATAAAACGATTAGGGGCAGATCCAACCGGGTGCTGGGGAAGATTTCATTTCAAGGATCTGCTTATCAACGTTCTTGGAAGGTTTTTAAGGATTGCGAGGGCCAGCCACATACAAGAAGCTACCTTCCCCCACCTCCACCTCACAATGGCTCCCTGTATCTCTCTCCGAAGCCGCATTGCAGAAGCAAATCTCACACTTGCTTTGCATCCTTGTCTTGAAATGAATAAATCAATTATATTCCCCGCACACATGCGTGCCTTCTGTCGCAACACAAGTTAAAATCGCTTCGTCTCACAGGCCCGTAAGCCTGCTTAATGTCCCACCAAGCATGCCCAAATTATTAGAACGTACATGAGTGACAACGCAAGAATGTCTCTGAATGTTGAAAAGAAAAAGATCCCTCACCTGATAAACCCCTTGCTGAGCAGGAAGCTTTTTCAGTTGTGGGTGTTCTACACAAAGCAAACATGCTAAACAACGTGGAAGGAGACCTCAAGCCAGAGAGATGTTCCTGTACTATTATCTTAGGTCTTTGCTTTCTATGTATGCAACAAGTCCATAAGCCATACTTAGTAGCGCGGGGCTTCTTTGTGGAATCTCTGAAGGACTTTTGGAGTGTTGGGTTTCATCATGCATAAAAAGACTAGTAACCTGAGCGATTAACCATTCATCAGGAATAATCCCAAATCAATTTAAACAGCAATGCCTTCAGCACGCTTTGGGTTTAAAAGCTGTATTCAAACACAGCAATGATAGACTTTGAGGAAAAAAATACAATATATCATGCGAACAAGAGATGTTTATGATAAGTGGCTGGAAATTGGCTAGTCTTGTGAAACTCAAACTGCTGTACTTGAAAAGTTTGTAATTCTTTTCCAAGGATAACGTGTACAACATTCAATTTTTGATCGGCACACGCATTTAGCAAAACCAACTATATATATTTCATTGGTTTTCTCAGAAACACTAACATACTGTGAGGAGCTTATGGATTGTACCATTAAACTATGTCCCCTGGATAGGCTTTTCTATCGCCTACTATCAAAAAAGTAAACCTGTGTAATTTAAAAAATGGCAAAGGCTATTTACACCTGGGTGTCAGTAGCAAAGAATGCTATTTACACCCTTTTCTCCTCTAACCCTAACCAAGTAATTGTTTTGGCTAAATCTAATCATGTAGTTTTGTTGTCTTAATCTAACCAAACTGCTAAAATCACAAGTCAGCATCATTTTAAAATTTGTCTCTGACTAGATTAAGGCCCTGATCTCCGAGGGGAAAGGCCAATGCTTAACCGACTCACCTACAGTTAGCTACCATAGTTCCCCACTTTGCCACTCTTTGAGGCCATGGATGAGGGGTCGGGTGTAAATAGGCTATTTTTAGGCAGATTTTTTGGCAGTAAACTTGCAATTACTGTACCATTAGTTTTTTATCATTATGTAACTAAGTAGAAATCCATATCAATTAGCTTGAATTGTTAGAAAAAACAGGAAGGTGGAAGTGAATGGAGGTATGTCACAAAGTTGTGAAGACGTATGTTCAAACTACATTACATGGGTTTCTAGGTTAACTGGTGGAAATATGGGCTTGACCACACGTGTCTTAAACTATGGATAGATCTTGTTAAAAAAAGAAATGCATGTGTTATTATTACATCAACTCATTACATGCTGTGCTCTATACAATATTAAGCATTGCTGTGACATTACATTGAAACCCCTTTGGGCTATACTAAGGCACCCTTGTAATGTGTGTTTTTCTTTTCTTTCCCTCTCTTTTTCTCCCTATCTCTCTCTCTCCTTTAGTTTCTTGGATTGACTCCTCTTTTGTGTTGGATAGCAGGGACGCACAGTGTTAATTTCAGTTGTACGGCGGTTGTTTCATAGCTTGCAGCGTGTTTGTCTATGGTGGCATTCCTCAATTCCATTCAGCACACAAGAGGATCCCCTCGGGCCGGGCATATCCCAGCGTCCTCTGCTCCTCCACCATCCCAGAGATGGACCAGGAAAAAACATCTGATCTCTTCCCCAAACATGTGTGTCCGCATTTGCACAAACGCTTGGGCACGGAGAAACACATGCACAAATACACTCAAGCAAATACAAACACAGTTACATGTACACACACTCTCTCTCACACACACACACACACACACACACACACACACACACACACACACACACACACACACACACACACACACACACACACACACACACACACACATCACAAACCACCATCTCCACACTCAATACTTGCTCCTGTATCACATTGCAGTAAATCCAGTTAAGAAGCTCTGTGGGGAGAGAAAATAACAGATACAGTTACCAGGTCTGGAATGGTTTGACCTAAGCTGTGTCATCGTGTACCAATGCTATTGTCTGATGAAATGTTTGAATATGACAGATGCACAAAGCCTTTTAGCGTGTCAGCATTGGTCATTTATTATGGCAAAAAATTTCCACTTACAAGCTCTGAAACAGGTCAGTGTGTTTCTTGAAACAGCACGAGTAAACACATAACACTTGACCGAATTTGGTGCATGACCTTTAGTCTCCAATTCAGTTTTAGATAGGGATAAAAACCATCACTTTGTGAGATTAAAGGTTATGTTTTATTTATAGTGAGATGGACATTTTAAAAAGCTTGACTGATCACTTTGTTTACTGGAAGTAAAACTACTCTGATCATAATTCCCTTTGGAACTGGAGCAAAGTCTGATGCTTTGACCTTTTGCAAATGAATCTGATCAAACTTGAGCACTTCAGGTAATTACACAGCAAACCTGCTTTGACAGGACCTATCTGGACTGAATTACTAACCCTATGTCACAGCAAAACAATGCATTTTACTCTCACTCACTGGATGCTATGGCCCTCTGCAGGAGCAGAACGCTAGGTTCCCAGATTGCAAGGCCATAAACTTGTCTGTAAAATGGAGTTGATGACGGGGGTTGAAGAGTTTTGCTCTTTCCCTCTGTACGAGTTATTCTAAATTATAAAGGAAGAACAGATTACGGAAAAAAGAAGAAAATGGATAAAGTCAATGAGGGAGAACACAAGCAAGGAAAGTGTCATAGAAAAAAGTATCATAGAAATGTTAAAATGGACATCAGTCCATCCTCCACTGGAGCTGTGACTGTTAGAGGCTCTCACAGCCAGATCTCTGGTTCAGAGCTTTACAACCATGTGGTTTCCTACAGAGCCCATGTAGTGGAACCAGAATCACTGTTGCCACATATGGAGCAAGAAGCGCCTCAGTGGATAAGCCTTAAAATAGGAGCCCAGGGGATATCAGGACTGACCAAAGACAACATTTATCCTCAGACTATCATGACCTGTTTAGAGGACTGCATGGATTTTAGACTGTGCAGTGGAACCCACCCTTGATGTTGTACATTTCTTTACTCCCTCTTCTATAGCGTTGGTGATTATGACTCCAGGGTTGTCCGACTTATTCAACAACCATTGACTTATCCAACACCAACATTTTAAAAATACCTTCTTTGACTGTGGAAGGAGACATGCCCTTAATTATGCAGAACTTTAAGCCTTATCATAATTTAAACAGGTGGATGATATAAAGATCCCCTCATCTGTACAGTTGTCATGAAAGGGGAAGTTAGCGACAGGTATTTTTTGTACCAGGCTGTAAACATGTTTATTTCTGCTGTGAAATTGTGAATTCTAACATGGGGCTGTATGGGGATTGATTCCTTTTTGGAGGCATCCGTAAGCGGCCATTCGAAGAACTACAGTTTTTGGCAACTCCCCGTTGGCTTCATTTTTTGCCACTTGTTAGATACCAACATTTTGGGGCTTGACGCATACTTGGGACTAAATGTCACAATATCTCTGGCTCTTCTGCACCCATGTAGACCATTCCCTTAAAAAAAAACAAAAAAAACGTCTCTTTCAAGTACCCTGGCTTTGAGGAAATGCAATATTGAATTGCTTGATTTATCATATTAATCATTGTTTAAATAGTTATTGTTTTCTTCACTACCAAATAGGCTCAATAAGCTAAGCGGTAGGTAAATAACTGACAAGTATTCTATATCCTATCCAACATTAACCTTAGATAAATCAATAGACCAATAGTTATTGTTCCAACACATCTTTGTCAAAATCTCAAATTATGTACATGTGTAAAAATATGATCTTAGAGCCTGGTATCTGTGGCATTGTGTTGTGTGTACAGATAAATGCAGATGCCCTAGGATACTAAAGTGTGGCCTCACCGTGTATAACCTGAATATTAGTGTCAGAATACACTTAGACTCTGTTTACTGTCAGCATTTAAAATTGTCCCATGAGTTGAAGATGGCCAACAGGACAGAAAAGTTTCCAGACCCTCTTAAACCTGAACACTTAAGTCACACTTGAAATAATGGGTTTTGAGATACCCATCAAACAGAAGGCACAGTTACACTCTATCAATCAAACTATAATGGTCTGTTGCTGGGGGAATGCATACTGGTCGGCATACCATAAAGTGAGTCTGTTTCACTATTTCCTGAAGGATGAGTGCAATTAGATATATAGTGGAAACCTGGGTGAAATTGACTTCTGCAGCTCACCTCTTCTCTCCTCTCCCAGTGTTGGATGAGTTAAAAACAGATCATATTTCCACAGGTGGCAGTGAGACGAACTCGCCCTGGAATGTTGGCCGACATAAATCTCTGTAATTGCATGGTATTGATCAGATAACTAAAGCGACAACTGGCGAGGTAGACGCCCCTTTTTTTCTTGACTCCATACCATTTTTCATGCTTTTATCTGACATCAAGAAGGGAGTATTAATCACTGCATGTGCACACAGAGGCACATGCACACACTCAGTCTGTCTCACACGCACACACGTGAATGCAGATACATCCATGTAACAGAGCTGCTGACAGTTCTCTGGAGAATGTGACGGTGTCAAAGATCGCCTCGGAAAATGTTGTGACTGCTCTGACTTTGACTGCATATATTAAAAGAATTCATTGAGACTCAGATAGGCCGACGACATCAGCGTCCTTTAATTGATGGGACATTGTCAAGACTGTAAAATCCGTAAACGTCTGCGGCATGACTGCGCAGCGTTGACGACTCGACTCGAAGAAAGAGAGACAAGTCTTTTCATCCAGACTGACCTACATGACGTGCTCTGCTGTTTTCTTTCGCGTGTCTTCTCTCGACTGTACAGAACACGAGGCCTAAATCCTCAAAAATGAATCCAGCCACATAAAGCGTCTTGGGGCATTGTGCGGCTGTTTGTCTTCATGTCTGTGTTTACATATAGGGAGTATACATGTAAACCACATACGGTATCTCTTTAGGACTCCTCTCGGGGAGGGCGCACACTTTGAGATATCTTGAACCGATTAACTATCAACATTGAGGCTCGCTTTTCGAGATCTATAAGAAAACAAGTTAAATATATAGATTTTCTACTCTTTCTACCTCTCAATTGTCCATTTCTAATTGGTTTAACTTCATAGGGCCATGTTTTTTTTCTATTCTGGCTCTCGCAATGACATTTTTGCTCGGCTGGCAGGTTTGATTCTCAAAAGTTTAATCCCCACCTCTCGAAACACATGTCCTTCCTGGTCCCCATTAAGTTTTGTTTGCCTGTATTTTTTCCACTATGCTCCTCTCATCATACCCACTATGAAGAAAACAAACGGCATAAAAGGTGCAAGGTTTCTCTACAAAAAGCTTTATTCCATTGAGATCACACAAATTTGAAGACATAGCAAATGATAAAAGAACTTGACCACAAACTGTATACAATACCTGACCTGTATATAGAAAGTGTTTCAACTTTCACATGCGTATACCAGAGTCGGCATGCACTGTAAACAAAGTGAGATAGTTCCTCCTCACTTCTCTGAACTCTCAAACCTCAGGTTGCCAAGAGTGACATCACCCGCCCCCGACACGGATCCATCTCTCCCCTCAGGGCTTGGGAGGGAGGCAAGGGGGAAGAAGGTGGGATGGAGGGGCGGAGAAAGAGGAGGTGGAGAAGGGATGGTGGTGTTGGGAGGGAGGGGGGGGGGGGGGGGGGTTGAGGTCGGTTGGTGGAGGGGTGGGGTTATAGGTCTTCTTCTCTGCCAGGTGTGCTTTTCACACAAACACACACATCCTCTTCCCTTGCACGGCGGTGTCTGCAGTGGGGTGAAAAATGACAAGGCCAGACACTGGAGCCGGCATGACAGAGAGCTGCTGCGGCTGCAGTGAAGAGTTCCCACACATCTCACAGTGTGGCGGTGAACATACACTCATCCAGCTAACAGTCAAAAATCAGGCTATAACTGCTCTTCACATTTTTTTCAGAAAGATGATCACATACTGTGAATCACGAAATGGTACACTTATAACTCAAAAAAGAAACTCAAAGAAATCTGAGACAACTTGGTTACGATGCAACGTCCTTTTTATGATAATTTCATGATGATAATAGACTAAGATAAAATAAAATAACAAAAGAATGTCTATTGGTGTTTCGAAAGTGTACAGTATGTGTACTCAACCATTATACACCACCCTGCAAAGAGTGTATTAATTAGGCAATTTGTATTATTAAGAAGGAAAAGAAAGTCTACTTTACGCTGCAAGAGAATCTGCAAGATGTTGATGAATAACAATATTCTTTAGCTATAGAATTAGTGAGGGTTTGGGTTTTGGAGTGGTTCTGATGAGTCTGTCTTTCTTTTGGTACTTTTTCTGACAGTATGTTTGATTAAATTCCATATGTAATTGCATTATTTTGTTGCTACATTATCCCTTTATGATGATATTGTTATTAAGACAGCTAAGATGTTTTATTTGTCTAAAGAAGGAAGAAATATACACATTATTATTTTTGAAAAGCAAATATACAATTTAAAAGAATGAAAAGTTACATATCACAAACACAAAAAGATTATGACCACCTGGATTTAAAAAAATGAAAAAAATGCAAATAAAATAGTCGTCCCAGTGAGCATTGTCTGCTGGTATGGCTCTTGCAGTACAAACTTTAAATCACAAGCAGAATATGTGACTGGCTCCAGCTTGTGCTAATGAACAGCCTATACAGTGATATGGCAAACATCCCTGGGTCACCATGGCATACCTTCCCTGCCATTAATTACAGCTCAGCCGGTGCGTATAAGCTACTAAAGATTATCTAAGGATACAGCAGATTATCTCCGGATGTGAGCTCTTTGGGAAACATAAATATGCTACCTCTTCTTTCCTCTTTTTCATGCAGCCCGCTGCTTTGTCTGTGGGACCAGGGCTTCCTCACATGGTGTCCATTATGGTTAAGTAAGAAAATGATGGCCAGTTAAGACCACCAGCACAGTTTTTTCATACTGCCAGCTGAATTTAGATTTCATCCTCTTTTTTTTCATTAATTTTTTGCAGATCGGGAATTTGGAATTTTCCATGCTTGTCAACGCGAGCGTGCAAAAGCTTAGAATCTGATGCTTCTTTGTTTGGAAAAAATTGAATAAAAAATGTCTTCATTTCAGTATGAAACGCCAAGGGAGTCCTGTTCACCCACTTTCCCACTATTGTAGATATTTCTGTCGTTTTATAACAGTTTAATTTAATCTCAGAGGTTTTAGTTTTGGCAAGGTAATGACATACTTTTACTGCATTTGATTTTTGTTTTCCATCACAGAAAGCAAACTTCTCAGGTATTTGAGTAAAGGGGACCTCTTAAAAAAACTAGCTGGGGTGCCTTGCATTTTTCAGATGTGTATGAGTTAGCAGTTCCACTACAGTGACATTGCCCGCTACAACATTCTTAGGTGGTTTATTTCACTCTCTGCTCAAGGCCCAAATAAGTCAAATAATCTAATATTTGTATATTTAGACAAGAAAAAATAGCTGATGATACACTTTTACTTCAGTAGGACTATGAATACCAAGCTTTTTAAGGTCTTTGCACACCGAGTCTGTATCTTTCATCCAAAACTGTCACACAAACAAACCAACTCCGAATCTTTCATTCGTTGGAATAGGTCTGACTTTTTTGCATTTTTTCACATCCAACAAAAGCCTTTGACCTCTCAGAGCCATAAAACATGCAAAATGTAATCATCCAAAATGGCATCTGATAAGCGGATTCACTTCATCTCCCAGCACAAAGCACTTTAGGACAAACAAAGTAAAGAATATAGAACTATGGCATTTAAAGATTATGGCAGGTGATTGTACAACAGCTCGGAATCAGGGATGGCAGTGATCGCAAAAGATTAGACAGCAGTGATTGTGCCCTAGGCAGCTAAATGATAGCTTCTTGCTACCGTCACTGATTAGCCCCGTATAGGACGAGCGCTCTCCAAGCGAAGCTTTGTGAGGACGACACAATCAGCCTCACTGCTTGGTGACTGAATTTCAATAATAAGGATCTGTTTAGTATCTTTAAGAGAACACATTACTACTAATGCCTCAACTGGCCTGATCTTCTTAGGTAATGCTGTTTTCTCTCATATTACCATTGAACCGAAGAGATGACTATACTGCAGGTTACATAAGGGACTAGAGTACCTGGCACATTTTAACCTATTCATTATTGCTTTCCTTTGTAATATCTTGAGTGATGTAGATTGTTTGTACAATATGGGCTTTTCCACAATAACTACAAAACATTCCATGATGAATGCATGTTTAAACATATTTGAATGGGCCCATGAAGTTTGATTTCTAAGAATGCACTGCTTCTTGATTTTGCCACTTAATCTTTTTCTCTCAGAAGTAAACAAAAATACCAACAACAAAGTCAGAGAAAAAAGAACTCCCTGGAAGCAGAAAGTACACAATCCCTGGCTATCCATGTGCTTTAGATTGTGTATTTATTAAGTCTGGATAGAAGCACATGTCCCACAGCAAAAAAAACAAAAAAAAAACACAAAAATTGTTCCAGGAAGTGTTCCAGTGTATGTTTCAAAGTTCATATCCATATATTCATCAGCCCCGACATTGAATGAATGAATTGATTTCCAAATGTCACTCATTTGTTGTTTTCTGTCAGTGCTACTCTGCTTTGAGACCAAAGGCAAAGCTAACAACAAATAATGAAGGCAACAGAGGACTAAATGAACAATTATCAATGCTAATAATTTCCCTTTTTACACACATTGCTTGCTGTGCATGCATATTCTAGTATCCATGATTTTCTATTATTGCTGAGTTAAAATCACTGCACCAGTCCTATAGCTAATCCATTTACATGAATCCCAGCATGAGCTCATCAACTAAACATCCCCTTTAAACAAATGGGGAGAAAACTGGCTCTCTGCTTTATCTTGAACAAAAGGTGTCTTTGGTTACATCTTCTTGGTTACAGAAACACGACACAGTGTTTTTCCTCATACACTTTCGACTGATTCCACATTGTGTTCCCCAGGGGCTCTGGTGTAAGTTGGTAATTTGTCCGCAGCTACCTTTTAGAATTTCTACAACTTTTGAAGGAATGCTGGCGTACAAAAGGTCGGTGTGGCATCACAATCAAATACAAAAAGTCTCAAGAGGGTTATTCATACCCATGATGCATCAGTGTGGAGTTACAGTAATACTGAGGAGGTTGTGTTACAGGGATAATGACAGCCAATGCTCTTTTTTGGTTGCCCTCATGTTCAAGGAATTCCCCCATTCTAGGGCTTTGTGTTAGAGAGTCTGTGCATTGGTGTGACCTTTGGGTACTGTAACAATATACTATATTGAAATGGAGAACCATGTAGAAAAAAAGATTATGTAATTCAGTCCCAAATTTGATCATCTCTTACAGCAATTGTAATTTTCCAATTCCTTTTTTGAAAATCTTGTTTCGCATTACTTTTCAGTAAAAGCCTGGAAAGCCTGGAGGAGAAATAAAAACAGAACAACACAACACTTCTGGTCTCATCTTAGTCCGTCTGCGACAGTATGGGCGCAAGCATCTCGGGTGGAGGGGAAGACCACAGGACACAAAGACAAGCTAGTGCTTTGCCATTACCGACTATGATACTCCAGTCGGCTGATACGTCCTGTCACCCTTCTATACAAATCCCCCTGATATCTGCCATGCACACACTTACACTCAGAGGCAGGCGGCATCCTGAACTTGCTCTGTCACTCCGCCGTACCCGGATTCCTACAGAGGAGAGAAGGGGCCCCCACGGGGACCCTAATCGCCAAAGCAAAGGGTCATCCATCAAGTCAGGCTCAGTGGGGACATTAGGGGAAAAGGAGGGAGGGATGAACAACATAAGGGGAGGGAGAGGTAACAGAGAGAGACAGAAACAGACAGTGTGGAGGGGGGGGACTGAGAAAGACACAGATTGAAATACAATGAAGAGAGAGAAAGAGGCAGAGCCGGGATCTCTATTTGTTTAGGGTCTATCTCTGTCATTGTGTCGCCGCAGTACAGGGGTTACGGGGTTGTCTCTTGGACACTGGGGGCCGCCGTGCTCCGTTGATGGCCCTGCGACTGAGCATATGTCACCAGTCTAGCGCGAACGAGGGCGCTGCCTCTGCTGGGGCACACGTCATTAGCACCATCTGTGACAGTACCCATGAGGCCCTGGTGTGCACAAATACACTGGTTTAGTTTTTTTTGGGAAGGGGGTGGGAAATGAGGGAGGAAGGGGTACTGCTCGTATAAGTGTGTGCTCTGTTTCTCCCAGGGTCACTGCTGCTCAACTAGACCTTGTATTGGTGGAGTTGCGGGGGGTGGCTGTAGTGAACCCAAAGTACCAGTATAATGTGTGTGTGTGTGTGTGTGCACTTGTGTGTGTTTGTGTGAGGGTGTGAAAGTGAGTGTGATGAGGGGTGCATGTGTACATTTGCATGTGTTTGTGAATCAACGAAGTGTCGTGCGTACGTACTAGCGAGTCCAGGGCACCAGTATGGCAATGATTACAGTCCTTTCGGAGGGAGGGCAAGACGGGCCCGGGGTCCGCTTGCTGCAGTCGTGTCGAGTCCAGATAGAGGAAATGCTGGAATAATAAGAACAGGAAGGGTAAATGGCCTATCAAACACACCCCTCTCTGACCTCCCCTGAGCCCGGCCGACCAGGATGAAAGATCCAGCCACTTTCTTCTCCTTAATGGTTTCCTCGGTAATCAGCGTAGCGGAAGTGCTCCAGTCCGGGGTGATTAGCCCGGGCTAGGATTCCTTAATCGCCCCAGCCCTGTTCTCATGCTTTGAAAAATAAAAGAGGGAGAGGGAAGGAGGGAAGAGGAAGCAAGGGTGATAACAGCGCCGTGTGTTTAAAGAAAAAAAAAAGGAAAAGGGGGGGTTGGATACAACTAGTTTGGGAGGGCTGAGAAGTCAGTGTTGGCATTATTTGGATTCCTACGGATGTGGCTGGGTTGTTCAGAAGACACCCGCAGAAAAATGGATTTAATAGTGTAAGTTTAAGTTTATCAGGAGAGATCACATAGGTTTCATGAAGTTCATAGCTTCACAAGCTAAACTTAATCGCCGGGAAAACAGGCCTTCATGAGGTGACTGCTAATCTGACAAACATGACCTCCCAGTCAGCAATGACTCATAGCTGAGGCTAACATTAAGATGTTGCAAACAACTGGCATGGATTTACCATCTTTATCCAGGATGGGTTTTGTCTGCACTTCTCTTAATCTGTTAACAGAGTTTTAATGCAGACAACACTATTTTAAATCCCCTAACAATGTCTGGCTGTGCAGGGATTTGTTTTTCGACACTGTGATTTGGCTGTGGCTTCCAGTTTAAACAATAATTAAATACTCAGCCAGGCCAGGGAAGATAAACTAAAATATGGCACATGCATATATGACTTCAATGAGAACAGATGAATGTTTTTCATCAACAGCTCACATTATTTCACACGTAATTCCGTATTACCGTTGATTTGGATTACTGTAGTATAATCTTACAGCAGCTCCGGTGTTGAACAGGGCAGTAAATTCCTCAGACGGCAAACTGAGAGGCCGTCTGTGGGCTGATGGTGACTGATGCTCGGGTCAGAGCAGTTAGCCTAACCACAGAAATGGTAGACTGCATGAGTCACAGTTTCAGGCAACACACTCTCTGTTCCCACAGGTTGCTTCTTTAACCAAAGTCTTTGGCATGGGCATTTTCTCCACAAACACCTCTAGCAGATATAACCAACTAGTGCTGCTTCCCCACTCATGCTTTTATGGTACGATTGCTATAAAACCACTAAATTAAGAGCTATCGTGATCAAAAGTAAGCTTAACATTATGCAGAATTATGTATTGTGTATTTTGGATCATATTCACTTTTCAGTATAACAGAGGTTATAAAATGACCAAAGCCCCAAACCAGTCATGGCTATACTTTCTTAGCGGCTGATTTATAGTTTTGCTGCTTGAGCATTTAAGAAAAATAATGATTAAAAAAAAAAAGTTTACTGCACTACTTTTAAGTATTTGACCATTATGACATGTTTCAAAATATACACAATTGGTGGTAACAAACAACATGAATTATCAATCAAATTCACATTACATACTCCATTCTGATCCAGTTTCACCCCTCGTGAAAGTCGAAGATGCAGTTCTTCTCTCAGGATGTCAATTACAGTCCAATACGCTGAATCAGGATCAGAATCAGAAATACTCTAATAATCCCTGGGGGGAAGTGTTTAGTAATACACACCCCAGCCAGTCAGTCACACTGAATCCACCTATTGCCATTTGGCATTAAATTTATGACCTTTTTTTTTTTTTACAAATATTAACTGATTTTAATGATGCAAATAGAATATTAACCTACCCCAGATAATATATAAATGAAAATATTGAACAATTAGTCAACTTTAGGAACCCTTGTATCATGACCCTCCAAGTGCAAAAGTGATTTCCTGATCATGTATGTGATCAATTATTGGAGAAGGAGAAGATGACTCCCTTTTCACAACTAAACTGTAAAACATGGATTTTATTTTTTTATTTTTTAGTAAAATTAAGATAATGTTATTGTTGTCATATGGCAACACCATGCAACAGAGGGCAAATGTTATTCTTGAGCATCTACAGAAGCGACCTGGGAGGCCGCAGGAAGCATGGACTGCCTGCCATATTCCCAAGCTGACTTAGTGATGTCAGGTGTCAGAATTTAAATAGCTGTGGTGAAACAGTATCATTTCGAGGTGCTCTCGTGGTTTTCTTTCAGGAGCCACATTCCTCATGCGATGATACTCCTATCTGTTTCCCTTTGCTAATATTCCCTTGCTATTTAATGCAGTGTTCAGTTTCTTCTGTCGACAATGACAATGTACAGTGGCAACATTCTTCAAACATACCTAAATACACAAACACCCAAGCCTGTTTGACAGTGAAGAGATTTGTTTACATTCAGGAATTCCCCTGCTACTTAGATTCCCACCCAGTCAAACCTGCTTGTGCCTCATATTGTGTTCACTACTATTTTTTCACCGATCACGTTTTAGCACTTGATTTCCAAGGTGTCTCATGCTTACATACAGGTATCATATATGCCCGCTTATTTGTAGTACAATGGGTGACCCCACCTGGGCTTTTGTCTTAGCTGCTACAAAGATTTGGCATCTCACAGTGCAACTTCTCATGTGTCGCCTTTTAAAATTCCCCGTTTAAGCTTTTATTTCGGCTATATATACATGCTCACAGGAACATATGCGCATGACTTATGCCTATCATACACTAGAAGACTTTGAAAAGAATTTCAAAACACCCTGATTGCGCAAGTTCACTTACTGTACACTTACACATACACATACACTGATAATTATAGTCTTTTAAATGCTCTCACTCTTGTCTACGTTTTAGTCCTGGGGGCTAAACAGGTGTGCGTCTCTCTCTACATTACTCTCATACCTGCACACACCTTCAGCTGTTGACCTCAACCAACACCCAAACCCCACCCTCATTTTAGACATTTCTCGGAGCATTTAGCTAACAATACCCAAATTGCTTATAAGAACATGTCACATTCAATCCTCCTAATGTCAGGCTTATACATTACAAACTTTCCACAAATGCCCTGTAGCTGACAGTCAAGCAGGTGATGTGAAAGGGTATCACTATGGGGCTGCCCACGTTTTTTTTTTTCTCCTGTAGAGCTTTAACTTCTTTGGTGACCAAAAGTATTAGTTTCCATCTAGTGTAAAGGTTCCCATCATAGTCACAGTGTGCCTTTTGAACTTAATGGGTGCTGAGGAGTCTAACTGTTTGAGCTGTAAAGGTCCCACAGTGCTACAACCCTTCGCCTACCACAGTGGATAAAAGAACGGCGCACTGAAAGCAAGTTGGAGAGCGAGATGAGAGACTCGCAGAAGATTGTACGAAACAGATGAGACAGAACAAAAGATGGTCGGCGGGGAGATAAGGAGGGAGAGCTCGGCAGACAGACACACCAGGCGTTTCTGTCTCACCATCCTGTAGTCAGTGAGCTGTCAGCGATCCTCCCTGCCTGCTCTACAGCCCCGCGAGCGATGGCATTTCAAATAGCCTTATAAATCAAGAGTTATGTTATGTCACCCTGCCACTGCCATTAACACACAAGAGAAAACCACCAATTTTTTTTTCTTTCTGCAGCACAGGGTTTTATGTTACTCTGTGCATCCCCTATTGAACCATTAATAAGCCACATCATGCTCGCTCTCAGGCCGTAACTGAAATTTGAGAAATTTATACTCATCGTGAGTCCAAGTCTTGAGAAAACTTACCAGTGTTTTTGTCAGCAGGGCACCCACAAGAAAGCGGCCCCTGAACCCATTTCGGTTCCCAACTCATAGGTTGAGAAATGCACTCCCCTCCCTCCACAATTACTAAAGAGATACCCTTGAGCAAGGCACTTGACCTCCAGTAGCTGCAGTGCAACTGCTCACTCGCTAATAAGACTGTGGTGACAGCAGGCAGCTCAGCTGTTTTTTTTTAAGAATTTCTGTAAAGACACCTGCATGATTAAGAGGACTAAAAAGACACATTCATGTTCAAAGCCTCTCAGTGTGAGAATAAATGAAAAAACAACAACACTCGATTTAAGCATCAGTATCTCACAAAAGCTTTTGCTTGAAAAGCTTTGTTTAACTTAGTGACTTCCTCCCTCTGCTGTGCCATAGTGACGCTGTTTCCAAACTACTTACCTTAATGATAGACAGATGGCAAAAGGAATTCATTGCTACACCACCGTGCCTCGTGTCACCTTGAAAACTTTTTTTTTCAGGCCCCCATACGACCCTCTGCACCTGCCGCAAAAACAATTTCCCCCCGCAGAGCAAGTCATCCGTACTACATGTAAGTCACGGTTGCCGGGGTTAAATATAGGAATCATACATAGAGGGGTAATCAGGAGTTCTCATCGCAGGATCCCCCGAGACTGATCCCCGGTGTGTGACATGGCTGTCAAAACACTGACAGATTGTTTTACCGACACGTGCACGCATACACACACACACACACACACACACACACACACACACACACACACACACACACACACACACACACACACACAACACGAAGCAGCACTCGAGCACGCACATGCACACAAAATCACATTGACAGATTGTTTTACCAACTCCATAGGCTTGACTGACACCTATTCTCCTGGGTACCCTCCCAGCTCCCTGCTTTACGAGCTAAATACAATCTAACAATTTGGCTCTGCAAGTTTTGTTATTTAATAAAGACCAGATTTTTTTTCTTCAGGTGGCACTATGGGCAGCTGCTAAATCCAGGCAGTAACCAAAGTTAAAATCAGTTTTTTTTTTTTCCTCATGTCTTTACTGGCAAAAACAAAAATTAACTATATACACTGTACGAACTCCTGAGACAGGTTGAGCTGTTATTTGATTACATCTGTACTACATTTTTTTTTTTGCTGCTTAAGGAGCATCAGTCTAAATCATTTCAATTTCCCTTCATATTTCGTAGCCTGAATGGAAAACAGATATGCAGAATTGATGTAGCCAGGTGCCCTGTTGCATTCTGTTGTCCATTCCATTCGCCAAAACGCGAGCTTTTGAACATGTCAAAAATGTAATAACCCTATTAAACCACACTGACACATGACAGTTAATTCTGTTGCCGTATGCCACTATGGAGAATATATTGGTTAAATGCTTCCTGAGACAGATGCTACTTTGAGGCTAATCACTAGTAATTGATGGTCCAATTGGGTTAGAGTGGCCTTGCTCTGGCCAGTGTCTTTAGCCTGAAGCTGTCAAGGGGACCGGCACAGAAAAGGACAGACTGACACACACACAGACATGTGCTTGCTATGCCAGTGCTTCATAAACTGTTTCTGGATCCCAGCAGGAGGAAACAGAACACCTTGTACCCACATGATCGAAATATGTGGAGACACTGTGACTGGCAATGTAATCAGGTGTAAATGAAAGTAACTAGAATACGATTAGTAGGAAAGCGGCTGTAGCAGTGTGAGTAACTACCTATTTCACCTGTCATCTATTATTAATTACATTTACCAGGTAAGCCTCTCTGCACTCATGCTTTCTTCTAATGTAATCTTGTAATGTTGGCGTCACTTTTTAATGCTCTGATATTTCCTTTGGCATAACTTTTTAACATGCAGGGTATGATTAGGATTAAGAAAATATTATGTTTTGGGTTCAAATAATACTTGAACTGCTTGGTTAGGTACAGTGGGTTAAGGGCTGAGGTTAAAGGGAAAGGCCCAGGCCAGGATGCAAACCTGTAACCTTCTCGCTGTGAGGTATTAGTGCTAACCACTACACCACCATGTAGCCCTGAAGTTAGTTAAGTGCGTTAAATAACTTTGAGTAAGTAAGTTAACTTAGTTTCATAAGCCAAAAACATCATCAGTAAAAGGGTTAATACAGCTGATGTTGTGGTTACATGACAAACATTGAGGATAACTGGAACAGATCCCCTCCTTTTTTGTGTTTTCTTTGACAGATAAACACTGTACTGTACAATACACTGACATGTGAGGCATACTGAACCATGTTTACCAGCAGCACTGACACAAAGTAACCAGAAAAATCCCTCAAGACTCTTCTAAATGAATAATCTGTGAATTAGGACATGGAAAAACGCTCTAATGATGCCCAGCAAAACATTTGACATCCAAGCCTGTCGTGTTTTGGAATGGCCTTCAGACTTCACTTTGTTGCATTATACATCAACCCTTACCCTACATAGTACATTTGCAATCCAGGGGCAAATATTTTCAATTGTGGTTGGGGGTGTGAGCGTGTGTGTGTGTGTGTGTGTGTGTGTGTGTGTGTGTGTGTGTGTGTTTGTGTGTAGGGATTTCTATGCTCTAGCAATTTGATACCACAGCACTTGAGAGTTATCACCGGAGTGGCCGTAAGCTCCGGAGCAATTCATAATTGTGTTCTCTCATCTCATATTGCAGCAGCTGAAGTTTTTACTTTATTTATTTTCTCTGCAGCACACACATAAAACCCACACAAACAAATACACACATATAATCACATAGATGTCTCATCCTAGCACTTTTTTTTGATGATACATTAAATGGTGCAAAGTTGCATCTTGCTCTGTGTGCACATGTATGTGTGTGTTTGAAGCAGGGCTCCTCCACCTGTGCTGGTTGGGAGTTAATCCGGTTAGGTCCCAGTCTCGTCTCCGCGGCTGAGCGGTGTGGTTGAGGCTCCATGGTGCCCTGGGGGGCCTGAGGCGCCTCTCCAGCCCAACGCCTTAACTTAAGCGTGGCGCGGTAAGGAGATGAGGCCGGCTCGGCCCTCGTTACAGAAATTAGATGGATCAGGGAGTAAACATAACCAGCTTTTTATATGATCCTCGGCTCAGAGCAGACAGAGAGCGGAGAAGATGGAGGGGAGGGAGGGAAGGGAGAAAGAGAAGGCGATATTCCTCCTCTAATTACTTCATGGGTCACTGCTCCTGCAGGCAGATGTCAAAATCCAACACTTTCTGATGTGAGGAGAGTGCTGGAGAATGGGAGGGAGAGAGAGGAAGCATAGCAAGAGCATGGGGAAACGGGGAGAGTAATGAGAACAGGAAGAGGGATGAGATACTTTAGAAAGAGAAAAAAAGAGGAAGAGGAGGTTTAAGAGGAGAATAAAATAGTGAATTGGGAGAGAGAGAGGAAAAGAGGGAGTGGGTTACTGTACAAAAATAAAGCAGGGTGAGGAGGAGGATAAAAGGGAGAGAGAGAATAGATGAAAGGAGAAAGTGAGTGGGGATTTAGAGAAGCAAGGAAGCGAAGGGGGGCAGAGAAGACGGATCGGGGTGTGAGGGTGTAACACGTTGTCAGGAAAGTGGGAGAATGCGGTGGGGATGACACAGATTGGTTGTGGAGTGGCGGTGACCTGGGATGGCCTACGTCTCGCAGAGAGGTAGACGGTGAACACAAGGCCCCTTCAGATTCGCCACATGCCCCCTGGCTCACTGAACAACCACTGACACCCAACTGAAACGACAAATTGGCACTGCACGTCAGGAGGTACGCTATACTCCCTTTTAGCATCGCAGCATTAAATACCTACATGTCAACATTTCCACTGATCAGTGGTATCCTACAGTTATCTTGTTGACTTAGAGCATGAGGTCCCATATGTTGCACATATTTTTTTTTTCTGCGAGAACATGTTTACATGCTTAAATGTTAATAATTCAAGTAAAATAAGGTGACGTTATATATATTTTTATACCAAGATTACTGCCCTTGCATAAATATTAATCGCCCCTGTGTTTACTTTCTTCACACAGACACAGATATCTTATTTTTGAAAGACAAGTTGACTGTGTTTTATTCAAAGTTTTATTCAAACTGCTTGTAAATGTGTTAAAAAAAACACAGACTCAACTCAAATTTACAAACAATTAAAGATTAAACTTAGTCAATCACAAGTTAACAAGTCATAGTTATTTCCTGCCTGAAAAAGAAGTTTTTCATCATAACTAAGTCGGTGATGAGATCTTAGAAAGCAAACACTACATTTCTCCATCAAAGAGAAGGACTTCTAAGGATGTGGGCTATTATTGTTTTGATGTGATACATTGATACATGGGTGCCAAGAAAACTCAAAAGCAGCTGGATGGAAACTGCAGAACCTGTGCAGTTGGCAGTCAAACAAGTACTAAGCTGTACAACGAGCCTGCACAGTATGTCTCACCATACCCATCCATCCCTCCTTTTGAAAGCAAAATGCATCCTTTACAACTCAATCCGTCGGCCTGTGTGTATCTTGTCTGTCTTTTTCCAGTCTGTGCCTCGGTTTTTGGAGAGGAGAAACAAAGATATCAGTTCACAGCAACCGTGCTGCTCTTGCAAACACCTCCACACTTTTCAGAGAAAGCAGGTATTATTGCAGGTGTTTAGGAATATATACGGTTCATTTAAAGCCTCTTATATCGTCTATTTCCTTGTCATTTCATCATGTCTGGGTGACAGCATTTTTTTAAGTCATTTATTATTATTACAGACTGTCAGACAGTTCTAGTCTCGTCCATGTCATTGTCTGTCAAATAGGCAACCACAGTGCAGACAGTTTCACTGAGGTTTGATTTGATTCAAGCTCCTGCTTCATTAACACTAGTATAATCTGTTTCAAGTTGTTTGTATTGGATAGTAAAATACTTTACCAATAGGGCTCGTAACCATCTACAATCAGACAACTCACGCGCAAAAACACAGACGACCTGTGTTTGTGGGTGGGGCGGTTGTTGGTTATTGGGTCAGTGGTGAACAGGGTTCTCTGAGGTCAGATTGAGGCTGATTTGGTCTCAGTGAATATGTTTCACTTCCCCCTCAGTGAAGCCGGCATGCCCCCAGGTCCTGATTTACTGCTGATTTGTGGGCTGCCTCTGTCAAAGCAAGGCACCACTCAGGCCTCTATGAGACTCAAACTACAGTAAACGTGTGCACTACCACACACACACACACAACAGTATATGCAT
>NC_139846.1:17527842-17687842 GCF_963691815.1 Echiichthys vipera | reverse complement strand
GCATTTTTTTGATGAAGTTACTCGAAATGATGGAAAATAACAAAATATCACAGAGCATAGGGAGACTTTTTATAATCTATAAGAGCAGGAAAGGCAACCTTTTCAATATCCTGTAGCAATTTATATATTGTTTAATTATAATTCACTGATTTATTTACTGCTGCTGTTGCATGTCTCCTGTCCAAATGGGCCAGTTTGTTTTAAAATGCTAAATACAACTGCACTAATATATAACTTGTAGCCCAATATATTGTAGACTGCAGGACAATAAAATAGTATGTGACATATACAACATACTTTAATTAAAATGAATATCTCCAGAACACTGCATGCTAGAGACTTCTGTGATTATTTATCCATTGTTCGTGTTCAAAGCAGTTTGTGTTGTTGTTGTTAGCCGTCCATTAACAATCCCATGATTCCTTAGGTTGAGTGTGTCGACCAATCAGAAGCTGTGTTTCTGCTGTCCTGTGTGGAAGCTCCCTTGAACAAATACATGTTTTAAAAAACAATTGCAACTGCTGTCTACAGTATTTACAAATTATATACATGTATATACATATATATATATATATATATATATATATATATATATATATATATATATATATATATATATATATATGTAATTTCTGAGCATTAATACCTAAACATATATATATTAAGGTATAAATGCTCAGAAATTATTTTCGAACCTTCTAGGCTTCAGAAAAAATCAAAAACACTGAGACTGAAATTCCTGTAGTTTTTATTTAGCTGTGATTAAAGATAATTGCATTATACTGTCAGACTGTGTTGGCGGTGCTAGTGTTAATGAAAAACACAAATATCACTGGGTTGTTGGTGAATAAATTGCAATTTCAGATAGCACAAATATAAGCATTATAAACTGTAGCAGTTTTGGTTACAACAATGTGTAAACAATGTGTAAAATGATCCTTCTCTACCTTCTCAATGCGTGAGTGATAAATGTAGACATAGAGTGTTGTTTTTGTCTGGAGCTTTTTCACAGGAAAAAGCCTGCCTTGCCTTGTGACAGACCCAGATCATGTGACCAGGGAGATGAGGAAGTGTTGACAGAAGATTCCCTTAAAATACACATATAATGACACACACACACACACACACACACACACACACACACATACACATACACACACACATACACACACACACACACACACACACACACACACACACAATCTTGTGCAAGGTGATATCTTGTGAAACTCCTCGCAAATCCTTACAGAGAGGAAGGAGGGATTAGGGCAAAAAGGATGGCGAAGAGGCAAAAAAAAAAAGGACAAAAATGCGAGAGCAAACAGAATTCATGCGCTTTCTTTCTCTTTTCATCCACGCGGTATCTGTCAGTCTCCTTCCTTGCAGCTATGAAGCAGCAGTGATTGTCCCCCATCGGTCCCAGGGTCCCTGCGGTGGAGGCCCACCCTACAGCCATGCCCCCAGACACAGAGTCTGATGAGGAACACAAGGCCACGAAGGCTTACCCTGAAAGCCCAGGGGAACACACACACACACATACAGAGGCAGGCGAGCACAAATACATGCACAAAGGCGAGACATGTACAGTGCACATATGAACATCCGAACAGACAGATAAACACAATAGCAGGTGGATGCACTCGTTCACTGGCACACTTACACAGACTGGCACGGTATCAAAAACACAGTAAAACATGGACCAACACAAATACAGACCCCCTGGTACTCCCTGGCACAGAAACTCGCTATCACATCAGACATGCAACTGTACTCTCAGAAATAAACCTTGTACCAAATCGATATTTTCCGTTCATATTTAATCTTTATTTGCCCATATGTCACAGTGGGATTGACATCTCTTTTACACTGGCCAAGGAGACATTACAGTGAAACTGGCATGAATGAAAACAATATTGCAAGTTCATACATGAGTAGAAAAAGTAAGATGTGCTTTTCCAGTTAGTCTGTCTGTCAATTTTAGCACTGTTATTAGTTTGAAAATGTAGGCTAAAAGAGGTTTAATTTTAATCAATAATAATGACATTATTTTCAGGATTGCAATAAGTGCAATTCTGACTTAGGCTAACTTTCTAAGAAGGTAGAGGTGTCCTATATTGACCCGAAGGATGTAGAATCAAATCAATTGATTGTGAATATTGAGGTTCTAATGCAAGTCTGAATAACCTCAGAAAAGAAGCATTGGGCCTTATGCAGCAAAATTATCTTACATTTCTCTTAGATTTTCTCTTGATTTTCAAAATAAAAGAAGTCAACCCCAGATGCGCCAAACGTTCTCGAGCATCCAAAGCTGTTCTTACCCAGGCATGCTGTTCTTAATCTCTGTTTGTACATTCACCTGCGAAAAGCAATGCACTGTATTTTGTAAGATATCATACAAATTGATTTGCATGCGTTTTCTTAAGGTATCATATAACCCTGTTGATAAGCGTACATTGAGCAAGGTGGGCTGAATGATGATTCCCACTTGATCATAACTGTTAATTAGCATAGATAAGGCCCCTTTTGCACGATATAAGGGCAGGTTCGCAGGTAGCATGCGCACATAGAAATTGGATAGATGCCAACAAAAAAAATGAATTCAATGTTCTTTTAAATAAACTTTAACAAAGGGAACACAGTGAAACTTTTTCTCTTAAGCTCTTAAGAGCAGAGTAAAATTAAGAAAAAAAAAAACAATGGTGAATCCCATACATCACTACTAACAAAATAATACTAAATTGTGGATATGAACAAAAATAAGAGAGAATTTGATGGTTTATCACTTCCTGCATAAGGCCTATTAATATAATTGTTGACAGATTTTCCCATCTAAAGCACATTGCCTCGGATTGGTGCCTAAGGCCTAGACAGAAACATAAAATGTGTGTACCTCAGTGGGACCAATTTTAGAATTTTTCCAAACAAACCTGAGCCAGTACAGAAGAATGAAGAGTCATCTGCTATTGACATAAAGAGCTTAATCCTGCCTACCACTAACTAGCTCTTCTAAGACTAAACCTCTCACCTCTGAGTTGGCTAACTAGCCATCACTGCTGCCTGTTGGCTACACACCTGCCCCAATATCACCTGGAGGTAGAGGTGGGCCCCAAGAGGGCGTACACACACACATTTATGCATAAACCCCAGTATGTGTACTCGCACACGTACTCTCACACAAGCACACAAACCTCCCCACACGCAACGGCACACACACACACACACACACACACACACACACACACACACACACACACACACACACACACACACACACACACACACACACACACACACACACACAAACACACTCTCTCATAGGCACATACACACCCAGTTTATGTGTCATTCACTAACTGTGCTTTTGTCAGAGCCGTGGCAATTACGACTAACAAATGCGCACCGGGTGCTGAAGAAACACAGTGCACGCTAAAAGTAAATTAGCAATATTAGGAATGTGCACTCATCATTTGCAGTCAATTTCCTGTCGCTAATGAGATTAGAAACAACGCTGTCAGTCAAGAAACAGTGGCAAACCATTTCCATTTTGTTATTTTCTTTTTTCCCTCGTAATCAAGCCATTGGTTTAATAATCATGAACATAGCAGGATATGGCAGCACTGTTTAATTACATTTCGAATATCATGGAGTTTTTAGTCACTCGGAAATGTCATTTCGTATGATATTGGATTAATATTAACAGCAAATGAGGTACATAATATGAAATTAGAATTTCCTCGTGGATATGACAAGGGAATAGGATAATAACCGCAGCACAAACAAACAATTTTAATTGTTATGATGAGGTTCACACGAGATAAGAAATGGTAATGGAAATTGCTTCATGATTTTAGTGTTACTTTTAGACAAATGTATAATTTGTTGTATGGGTGAGCTATGTGCCAGTGCAGTAAGTTCTTCACTGTGTCTTGCTTTTCATCACCTCCTCTATGTTTTTAGCCCTCTGCCTCTTGCCCCCCCCTCCCTTCTTCCCTCTCGGACCCCCTCCACCCTGATCCCCTCCCCCCAGTGGGGACTGTCAGTGTGGATGGTGGCGGTGGTGACCAGAAGAGGGCAGACATACTGTATTTAATCTCATATCCTGTTATACATCTTGTCTCTCTCTGCCCCCCACCTCCCACCCACACTAACCCACTTCACCACCCAGCCAAGTCTCTGGTGTGTGGACTGGACATTGAAAGTGAGCAACATTTCACTTCTTGATAAACAAACATTCTGGCACAGTGAAAACTGTGTTGCACATGCACTGTTCATCGATTTTAAATACTATGCATGTTGACTTTTAAGGCCAGATGTTAAAAATAGTAAAAAAAAACACAGTTAACCAGTTAAAAACAGTTAATTTTTCTATCATGTGTCACATGTGAAGGCCATTTTTAGCATTTATTGATGCTGAATGTGTATTTTAAAGGTCCCATATTACATAAACCAAACCTTTATGTTTTTATGTTTATACTTGCATTTTGTACTTGTATACTTGTAATGTTAACATGCTTATTGTTCAAACAACATCATTTTCTCATACCATCTGAATATACCTGTATTGACCCTCTAAGCGCATGTCTCTTTAAGACCCCCTCCCAAAACAGCCTGCTCTGACTGGGCAGTATTTCTGATGCGCTGCATTTGCATCATCTCTTGCTGTGTCCGAAAGCGTTCCCTATCACAGAACCATTTTGTAGTGGTGTTCGTATTCTCTGTGGTTAATTTCATTCACTATATAATCCACTATAAAATACCCACAATGCACAAGTTATTTGAGTGTACATGATGTACACTACATTGTACTCCTGTATACCGCAATGCAATGTGGTCATGTTTTACTGGAGGAGAAGAAGAAGCAGCCAGGTATTTGAAAGCTAACTGCAGTTACGAACAACTGTTTATCACGAGCTGACTAGTTCCTCACGAGCTTACTACTGTTATCCCCTCGGGATTACAGCTCTTTTGGTTTACATGATGCTGGACTCATCACCGGCTTCTGTCACACATATATCCGGTACATCCTCTAATGCTACAGTTTGTTAGAAAATTTCAGTGCAGTGTCAGAAATCTCATTTGGTCTTTCCCTATACCTAGCTGGGGAATGACTGTAACAGCATTGTAGCAGCTCGTTTAAAGGCATAGTTTCTGAATACGCGCTCTGTGCATTTCTCTGTGGATTGAGCATGTTAAGACTTCCACAGTATTTAAATAACATCTCGACCTGATTTATAACCATAAATGGAATAACACATGGAATTCTCTACTATTATGATATGGGACCTTTAAAATCTAATGCAAATAGATTGACACCTATACCCTCTTTCCAACAAGAAGCACCAGTGTGTATACAAATAGAAAGTGTGATCTTTGTTTGCCCCTTTTGGTTTATTTCAAACTAATGAGACGAGGGCAAATTTTATTTGTATGGAGTCAGCCACAAAGTGAGAAGGTCAAAGGTCGTGTAAGATTTCTGGGTTCTGTTAAACCTATCTTGCCAATATTTGAAACCATAAATGTGTCTGTCAAGTCAGAGGCCTAACGTGACACCTTGTAGTGAATTTGCACGAGAATGAAATCATATTTGAAACATTCTTTTATAGATGTGACCTCATTTTTGCTGCCTGGACATACAAAACAGATACATTTGTGTGTAAATGCAGTCAACCACTGACAGGCACTCTCATCCAGGAAAGGGCAGGGCCAGCACCAGCACTGGACATTATTACATATCGATTTAAATCCCTCCTTCTTTCCTCTCTGTGTTATCTGATCAGACACAGGCACAATGGCCGACCGTTCTCTCTTTCTCCCTCCCTGCTCTTTTTCTGAAACCTCCCTCTGGTGTATTTTAGACCCTGGATGCCTGAGGCCCTTGCACACCTTACTCTTCCTCTCTCCCTCCTTGCCCCCATCCCCCCTTAGTGCTAATGAGTTGGTGGTGCTAACAATGCAGGGCTATTTTGCCTGCTGATGAAATGTAAATGGGCAGTAATGAGCACAACCACAGCCACTTGAGGGGAATACTGCCATACCCGACAATACTGTCCCTCCTTGCCTGCCTGCATCTTTCCATCACTCCGTTCCTGATGGACAGGCCCCAGTCCCAGGGTGGGCAAGTGACTGACCGAGTCTGGCGCCAACACTGAGGGGACCCTATTGGGCCTCTGGAGTGCCCCTTCATGACTGACCACAGGGACAAAGATAGTGACAGTGGCTTGGGTCTCGCTAGCCATTCTAAACTGGTCCATTAATTACACCAAACCCTTAGAGAAAATTAACAGGCAAATTTAATAACGAGGAGGAGGTGTGTGTGTGTGTGTGTGTGAGAGAGGGATTGTATCTATACACACTAGTTCAATCCACCCCCTCCTATTGTGAACGCTCCAAGCTTATTGTCACCACTGACACTCCTCAAACAGGGGTTTCTGACACTTAAGGTCAATGATTTAAGGCCCTACAACAGCTTTAGTGAGGGCAGTAAATTACAATACTATGGGCAATAAATTTCCACATTCAATGTAAAGTCGTCCCCTAGCAATTATGAGACCTTAGTGTGGGGAGTTTCTTTAATTGGGGATTCACGACTAGCCATACATGATGATTCTACACATGGAGGTCTGATGACATCTGAAAGGCTTCATTAGGAAACATTTGACTTTATGTTGTATTGTAGGGGAAATGATTCATGAGTCATCCCAGTAATGACATGATCAAATGTAGGTGATCATTTTCATAAGTGAAATTCATCAGTTGATATTTCTAAAACAGTGATTATTTTATCATCTGATGATAAATATGATACATTTGTTAGTAGTGGTCGACATATTGATATCAGCACTTTAAAGCAATGCTTTGTCATGAATCATGTCATTCTGAAAGAAGCTATTATTATGTACCAGTTGTATCCATTCATATAGCAGCTGGCAGCAACTTGGCACAGGTTGGCTTATTGCAGAGAATATATATATATATATATATATATATATATATATATATATATATATATATATATATATATAACTGATAATAAAGCTTTTTATTTCAATCGCTTGGGCAAATTGAGCAAGGGAATGTGTTATTTCTGGGTACCATCTTTGTTCATGTTAGTAAACACAATCTTTTTTTATTGTGTTATCAGGATAGAAGAGTCTTGGGATTCTGGAAATACCTTCAGAACTGATTAAAGAGTTATTAGATAATCAAAGAGGGAAAAACCTATGCTTGGTTCTGTGATTTAAAAGTAATGGTAATACATGAGAAGCACAGACTGGGGTTGGGTGAGAGGGAATTGCAGATTTTTTTCTACAATGTATTACATTCTGGATTATGGACTTCAATTGAGTCACAGGCATTTTCCAATGGCTTCCTATACATAACAACTCCTGAGTCTCTTGGTGTGACTAAGAAAAGATGGAGGTTCAGAAAATTCCGTGGCAGTAAACTAACTGCCTACAGTGATTTTTGAGAAACTCCCTAAACTTCAAATGTACAGTATCCTCATACTACCACTCATCTTCATCCAGGAATTTAAGATATTCCACTGCAACTCACATTCACAAGCCATGTGCTTGTGTCACTACACAATATCAACGTGCTCTGGGAGATTTGTAAAAGGAAATCAAGTTGTGAAAGTGAGTGTAAATCCCTCGGCACAGTTGCTACATTTAAATGTTGTGTTTTGCAGAGTGTACAGTATCTCACAGCTTCTGTGTCTCACTCACTGCACCGTTCAAAGATAGATATGCTAATGCAGAAAGTAGTTCTGCTATTATTCCAATGCACTTGCTGGGCTGGAAAACAGTAGCAAAACCATCACCTCGGCATATACTGTTATCAAACCCTTGTGTATGTGCGCGTGTAGATATGGAAAAGAGAAGAAGAGAAGAGTTTGGGGTTGCCGTGGCCCACTTCTTCTTCCCCTTCTCTGTATTCCCTCTTTCTCTGCGGTGCTGTCAGTCTCCCTGGGGTCGGATCAACGCCGCCACAATAGGTAGGCCGAGGCTATCAAAGTACACTTTTAACTTTTTAAGACTTTGCAGGTTGGCTTTGTTCTCCTTTTCTCTCTGTTGTGCGGGCTCTCCTGGGCCCTGGGTTGGGGAGTCTCTCTGGGTGCTGGCGAGTGGCTCTGGGCTATTAAAAAAGAAATTCAGTTTATCTACTGGGAGAAGTGGAGGAGCCTTTCAAATTGAAGTGAGAGCTCATGACCAAAGAAGGAGTTTGGAGGGGAAGGCAGGGAAGGAGGGTGTTGGTTTCAATGACGAGTATGCATGTACATACAGTGTATACTAAGAGTTTATGGGTGAGGATCGTGATCATTAAAAGTCTTCTGTATCTTTTCAACAAACTGGTATGTTTTGCAAACCACAAACCACCCCCTACCCTCTGAGTACACATATACATGCATTCACGCAAACACACGCAGACACCCGCTTCATCACCTCCCCCCTTCCTCCATGCACACACACATCTTCTGCTCTACTACCACGTCTCCCACCAAAAAAAAAAAAAAGCCTTTGGGATGATTTGATTAGCAATGATATCTGAAAACGGCCTCATCGTGCTAACAAGATTAAGCTGAGGCCCTGTCTGTTTTCAGTGCTGGAAATTTGCTAGGTGATTAAAACTGGCTCTCTCTGCTGGAACAGGAGCCTTAGCCGGCTAGTGGGACCGTTGCCAGGTAACAAGACATGACTGCTGTTTTGATGTGGCTACATACGCAAAGGGCTAAAGCTACAGTAGGTTGGTAGGAGATAAAGTGGGAAAAAAACTCTGTTCCTGGCCAGGCAATACACAAAGTGAAAACCTTCATTCAGCAGATGTACAGTGCAGCTACTCTAGAGACACAGCACTGGAAAACTACACTAAGCTCTACTCTGAAATCATCATAACACTTGATCATCATTATAAACAAACAGGTCAGAAAAACAGGTTTCTTCCTAAGCATCCTCTCTTTATAGCCAAATACTGATGGAACAATTATTATAAAAATGATTAATTCTAATTATGGGGCTCATTAACTGTTTGAAATAATCACAAACCCATCCAAGTTCAATTTGAATAAATAGACATTTTAATATGGACATCTACAGATGTGTTTGGTTTGTTTTTTTGCCAAAAATGAACACTGATTTTGACATCAGTGTCCCTTTTCAACTGACAATGTTTGTATATACAGTACAATGCCCTATATGTGCCTTAAAATATGACTTTAGATTTATTATCGTACAGATTAATGCCAGTCTGCATATGTCGGCTAAATTTTGTTTACTTCAGCCTCCATCCGTGTAAAGTATGCTTGCACTCTCACCACTGCCACATGGAAAATCAAAGTAATAGTAAATATTAAATTAAGCTACTGGAAGGGTTTTGGTGTGCTCAAACACAAGTTATATTCTTACCTCAAAGTATATTTCACCGTACTATTCTATTTGAGCAGGAGTCAAGCTGCAGCAACTTTCAGTTTACCATAGGGGGGGTATTAATTCTTCACTCAAACACTGTATTTATTCAATTGGATTATGTATGCATGGAAGGCCTAATGAGGGCTTAAAAATGCAATTATTGCTTAAGCAAAAAATGTGACTTTTTTGATAAATGTTTCTATTACCTAATAAATGGAGAATCAACAGACTTAGGAAACTGCTTTATTCAGGGCTTGAAATTAGCCCATCAATCATTTGCAGAGTTTGTTAACTATTTCTCTCGTTCTCGCCTCCTTTTTCTGTTACCCCATCCTCGGAGGTCTGACAATATGCAGAGAGAGAGAGAGAGAGAGAGTGAGAGTGCCAGAAGAAAAATAAAAAGTAAAACTTGTATGTGATAACCCTGGACAAAAAACAATGAGGGAGGAAAATCATTCCAGTTGGGACAAAAGGAAAACACTTACATGCAGGGTATGATATCCCTTAACGACTGGACTATGATAATGAAGTGCATTTATAATTCATATGGTCTATAGGCACAGGTCAGTGGTGCAATGTGAACAAGGTTAATCAGAAGCAAGAGGGTCATGGAGCGCCAAAAGGTCGTCCTGATTTTTTATGAGCATATTGATTATGTTTTTCAGAACAATGAATATCACATAGTAGCATATGTGTGTGCTATTGTATTGATTTAGCAAGTTCTCATCCATATGTGGCCTGCAAATATCATATTGACCCCAATAACTGGGCTTCTCAAGAAAGCCATTCAGTGTCTCTAAAACTGACTGAATGGCAGTGGATCAGTGTATTAACTTTCAGTTAACTTTAACTTGTTGTTAAATAAACAAAAAGATACAAGTGTAGACCGTAAAAAATAACAACAGAAAAGACAAAAACAGTTTGGGGCCAAAGCTCGCAAGAAAGAATATAATGAAGTAAAAACTAGTTTAAAAGAACGAGACAAAACAACATTAAATATGATGACAATAAAATAGAATAAAAGTTCACTTACTTATTTTTTACACATCAATACAATGAATTAATTGAATAAAATAATATAATTATTGTCTATAAGCTATTCTTAATCAAGAGCCTGGCTAAATAGGCAGCTTTTTAAGGTGAGAGGTAAGATTATAAAGCAGGACAAGGTGCAATATAAATACTGTGAAAGTATGAAAATGCTCATTCCACAAAGAAATACATCCAGCCACAGAAACTGTGCCTTTAAGTGTGCTGTACGGATGTAATGTCGCAACTATACTATATATAGGTAAGTGCTGCTACAGGGCTGTCACAGTCGTTCCCCATCTGCAGTGACGGTGCAGAGATGCTGAGACCGCAGATGCAGAAGACCTGGAAACACTGACCAATCAGAGCAGACTTCTTTTTCCAGGAGGGGCTCCTAAAAACACGGGCGCTAAAACAGAATATTTAAGACAGAGGGTGAATAGAGGTATATCCGACAGACAGTATGAGAAAATGAATATCTTTTTGAACATTAAAGCAGGTAAACATGTAATAGAAACCAAAAATACAAGTATTACCCTGAAAATTAGCACATTTAAGCTTCCATTTAAAGAGACACACTTCCAGTTACTCACAGAATACAAATGAGAAAGCCAGGCGTGAAACAAAAATACATTTTTTATCAAGCTGACACCCTGGATTTTAAGTTCACAGTTGCATACTATATTACAAAAATCAAATACAGGGTTTTTAATTGTTGTAAGAGACACATTTTTTTAAATGATGGAAACTAAAAGGATCAAAGGATCCCAAATACAATGTTCTTTCTTTTTGTCATCTGGTGAGTAAACCTCCATCTTTTGGTTCTCTCTCTCTCTCTCTCTCTCTCTCTCTCTCTCACACACACACACACACACACACACACACACACACACACACACACACACACACACACACACACACACACACACACACACACACACACACAAGTACTATAGGTGTGATAGGGACCACACCTGAGGGAATCCAGGGGTGTTCTGAATACAGACATACTGTCCCTCCATTCTGCCTGTTATCACCTATGTCAGTCAGTTCTGCTTAGCTTCTATCTATGGCCTGGTACAGTCAACTGAGATATGACGTATCTGTAGAGGAAAAACAATGAGGCCATTTCATTCTATTCCTTCATCCAATCTAAATGGATGGAAAGTGGCCCTATTGTCAGAGTTGATTGGGGAAATGTTTTGATCTGGCTGATGCGTGACACGGGACAGACGACATGAATGCATATATGCCCTGCTGTACATCAATTCAAACGCAGGCGAAGAGAATATTCAAAATATATTCATGGAATGTTCAGAGCTATTTCGGCGAGGGATCACACAATATTACCTCCACACGGTGATAAGATAAGGTATTTTTCATATTTCCGTGTATTTTCATTCATTTTCTCATTTTGGGGGAAGGAGGAGGAAGAGTTTGGCCCCAGGCAAGATTAATAAGCATTTAAAACGGTTTCACTGCTAACCGGCAAATCACAGTGTGTGTTTCAGAGTATTGTTCACTACTGAGTGGCCATGAATGACATAAATAGATTGCCCTGGTATACCTCACCAGCAAGCTATTGAAAGAAGGAACAAATAAATAAACAAAGCACATGTCCTTTACCTATAGAATTTCACACATGCAAATGCAGAGTGACAATCACACACACATAAAGAGAATATGCACACCAAACACACAGTATACAACACATATATTTCATCTCCCATCTGAGCCATAATTAAATGAAAACCTGCCTTCCGGTGGCTTTTTTCCCTCAAAAGACAGAATTCAAAACACTTAACCCCTATTAGATACCAGTTGACAACGGAGTCTAAAATGGTTGCTGCAGCCGTTGGCTAAGACCAAGTTAGTGTCAATAGCTGGCTGGGAACCTGTGCATGTGGCTACAGGCTCATCACTAGAAATACCAGCCTTCCTCCCATCATCACAGAAATAAGCATGTGCATAAACCATCTACAGGAATGCAGAGATATACCTGTATATACAAAAACACACATTCCTAGGCACCTATAATTGCATAAGCACACACACACACACTGCCCACTGGTGTAGTGGTAGTTGATTATTTGGGGTTTGAGAAGGAAGTGGGTATACTGTCCTATATATATATATATATGTATATATATACAATTGCTGATGGGTAGGTACACTGTAAACCACCATAAAACACGTGGGTATACCCCGTATACCTGGGTATACTACATCACTGTTTGTGCCCAAGCATTACAACTGTAAAATGGTTTAATGGCTGATGTTCAGACAAGCAAGCGCAGCCGACATAATTGAAGCCCTCCCCAAATTGTGTTTTTATTTTGCTCCCCAGTTCTGAAATATAATCAGTTTGCCTAATTTTATTGCATTTCCTAATGATGCTCGCCCAGAGCAATTGTTCTGTGTGTTCCTTAGCAAACAGCGCGTGTCAGCTCACTGAGATTAATCTTGATTACTTTAGCCCTTGATGAAGTAGGCTACAATAATGCTTTAATTGGGGAATATTACCGCATACAAAAAAAAAAATGGTGATAGATAGACCAGGAGATGGATGTTTGACTCCAAACTGCACTAATTGTAATGTTGTTTGGAGTGATTAACTTTGGATGGATCAGTGGCTGTGGCGGTAGGCAGAACACAAACAACAAACATGGAACCATGTCCACGACTGTATTGAGCTGCAGTCATCCATGTTATGTTTTCATTGTGCCACTGACAGAAATGATGATTCACATTTTATCATCAAGACAAAGGCAGTGCTTTGTAATAGTCTATAGTGTAAGCGTGCAGGTCTTACTCAGAGAGCCACAGAAGATTCTGAGTGACCCCACACACATTGTGAACCCAGAATTTGAGATTTTGCCTTTAGGCTGACAGTTCAGAATGCCAAATTGCATGCTAAACTGCTACAGAAATGTATTAATTTAATCCTACATCAAAATATTAAATAGCAGTAAGAAGTACAATTCTATGATTTCCTTTGAGGACTAAGATATTACGGTTTGATTATGCATTATTTGATATGATTATACCATGTTTTATAATTTGAAACAATTTTTTTTACTACCTTTAATTATTTTACTGCCTCATACTTCTTTGAATTCAAGCATATTTATGCATGAGTGTATGTATGATCAATGTTCTCTGTGTGTATGCAATAACCTTTTACATTTTTTGTTAACGTTGAAGACAATTCTTGATATTATTAAAAAGCTATTTTAGCCACGTAGGGTAGCCTGCATATTGTTAGCTGGTTGTTAAATAATATAAAAAGAGTACTCCATTGCATTGCACTCCTGGAAGATTGTGGGACTTTTTTAAAAAGAAAAACCCAAAAAACTAAAGTTCTTTGCATAAGAACCAAAGACGCAACTCAACCACTAACAGAGAATCTGGCCTGTTATGCTAGCAGCAGCTGACTTAGCCTCAAGAAGAGATGAGGAGCTGACTAGAGGCCTGTTAACATCACTTCTTCTTCACACCCACAGATGTCTTCAGCTGATTTATTGATGGTACCTGGAAAGAGAAGAAAATACACACAAAAACACAGTAACGCAGGATCAAGAAACACACCAGAAGTGATGGGTAATGATGATGAAAAAAAATAGACATAGCCTCTCCATCGAGGTCCGTTCTCTCAACTTGATCCAATCGTACTCGCCTAGGGGAGTCAGACTTTGACTCCTCTTACCAAAAAAAGACATTGATGTAACATTGGGGGGAGGGAGATAGATACATTTATTGTTCTTGCATCACTAATAGCCAGGTTTAACGAGTAATGGAATACATAAATCACAAGATTACGTATTTGGTTACAGGTTATATTGGTGGTATTTTGAATACAGTTATTGTCTTTAAAAATATATTACTTCAAGAGATTACTTTACCTCCACCAAGGAGCTAATGTTTTGGGATCAGTTTGTCGGTTTGTTTGTTTGTCATAAGTATCACAGAAAAACTACTGACCCAGTTTTAATGAAACTTGGTGGAAGGATGTAGCATGGGTAGAGGAAGAACCCATTACATTTTGAAATGAATACACAAATTATTTTTGCTTTCGTTAATATTGCAAGATTGGGCATGGCCTTGGTGGCTGTCTGCACTCTCCAAGTACCCTTCTAGTCCATTTTTGTTTTATTTGCTCTGAAATTCAAATGCAATTAACAAGGTCAGACAATGGCAGAGGAGATGCACAGCCAGGCCACGCAGGAATGTATTTTTTACATGGAAGTATGAAACCCAGACAAATGACCTCAGAAAGACAATTTTGAAATATTCCAAAAGTAATCCAAAGCATTTAGAAATGTGTTAATTAATTTGAGTAATCTAAGGGAATATATTACAAATTACATTCAAAGGCATTGTGGAATGCCCCCCCCCCCCCCCCCCCCCCAATTGCTACTAACCTACTAACTTCTTTCTCCTTCTCAGTCTTAAAAACTGAGATCAGAGCTTCTTGCATGAATTAAACCAACTAGTTGGAAATCAAATCCAGCCTTCTAACCTCATTAACTGGACCTGAAGTATAATGAGGCCCACAAAAATACAGGTCCAAGGCCTGTCATGTCCCTACTTATGGAGACTACAGTTCACACCCTGGGGGCAACACCCAAATCTGCTCATGCAGCTCTCCTGCTATTCTGCCCCAGCTTCACTTGTGTAGTATTGTACGTGACATGAGTGAGCGCACACACACACACACACACACACACACACACACACACACACACACACACTCACAATCACACAGACAGACAGACAGACACACACGGACACACACACACACACACACACACACACACACACACACACACACACACACACACACACACACACACACACACACACAGACACTGTACAGTAAAGTGCATCACATGCATACACACAGCTGCACCCCACACCACACGGAAGCTGTAGGAGAGACCCAATCTGCTTGGTTGGGACAGTTGTCTTATGAGGTGTCGTACGCTGACTGGACATATGCTGACCCCTTCTGATTTTTTTTTGTGCTGACTTCCTTGTTGGTGCTTGTTTGTGTCACAACTTTATGCTGAGTTTTGTTTGGAGGGGGGGTGCAGAGGGAGAAGAGATTGTTCCTTGTGTGTCTTTGTTCAGAACAATGCCAGAGAGCGGTATACTGTACGTATATGTTTGTTGGTTTGTGTGTGCATGTACTTGAGTTGTTTTGGAGTAAAGACAGGAAGTTCTACATATACTGAACACACACTCTTACTCTCTCTCACGCACACACACACACACACACACACACACACACACACACACACGTATAGACTAATCTTCTTTCACACACCAACACAAACCGCAGTCCTTTATCTCCCAGCTCACTCTCTATCCAGTCCATGTGAGTGACACCTGACAGAATGTGTGTGACTAGAGTTAAAGGTAAACACACACTCTCACAGCTCCAGAGACCTTGTCACCTGCTCACGCCACGGTGATTTGAAGAGAAGAAGCTGGGATAGGAGAAGGGGGAATGGGGACAACAGCCTAAGCGTGAGGACATTGGTGCTGTCTTGTGAAGGTGTGAATCTGTCATTATAGAACATCACCACTCTCTCTCTCACAGACACACACACACGCACACACACACACACACACACACACACACACATACAAACACACACACGCACCAGGACATGCAGTCGCACGACAAATGCATACACACACAGGCAAACAAGCTGATATATTCAATGTTTTACAGGTCCCATATTGTAAAAAGTAAGATTTCCATGCCTTTTTCTATTGTACAGCAAGTCTAGGTGCTATATAAATACTGTAAGTCAATCCACAGAGAAATGCACACAGCCTGTATTCAGAAAATGTCTTTAAATGAGCCGGCATGACTTCGGTACAGTTATGATGTCACAACTATACTTTATATATGTAGAAAGTGTCTCTACAGGAGGGTTAGTCAATCCCCAACTGCAATCACGATGCAGAGATACAGAGTATACAGATGTAGACATGGAGACACTGTGCAATCCAAGCAGAAAGTGCTTTTTTAGGAGGGTGGTTTAAAGAGAAAATGTAAACATGTACACATGTTCTAGTATAAACCCCAAATGCAAATGCGACCCTGAAAATGAACATGATATGTCAAATTTAAGGTCCGATCCTGAAATATGCACATCCCTATGCAGACATACAAATCCGCACACTCAAATACAACCCCCTGTACCACAGGACTAGGAGGTCATCCACAGTAAAAGTCGACTACCATTCATCATGCAACGTCAAATTCTGCTGCAGCATGGCTGTGCATGTCAAAAAGGCCTTTCGCTGAGAAGCCTGACAAGATGCAGAAGGATCAGTCACGCTTTACCGGAAAGATAACGTCACAGGAATCTGTTACGACATATTGGGTGGGGGGGACTGTGACATGTTCCACAAAAGCATGCTTAAAACAGGAGCTGTACAGTTATTTGGTGATATTAATGTATGATGACAACTAGCAAAAGAAAAAAAAAAAAATCAATAAAATGTTTATGACACCTCCATCTCCCCTGGCCGGCATCCCTGTAATGCTATTCAAATGGGAGCTATGAGGATAAGGTTTGGCCGAGGCTTTCTAAAGGAGGGGGAATGGAAGACAAGGATGATAGAAGGCCCCCAGATAGCTCCCTTCAGGCTGTCTGCGGTGCCATAAGCTGTTGTTTTATTTCTCATTCTGTGGATGTAATCAGAAGAACAAATACAGTATGTAGTTGGCAGGGAGGTCTGAGGGTTATCCCCATCTCTGAAATCATATAGCAAATAATCTACATACTGTACGCTACATGAGGAATTATAGAGAAATGTGTCATCTTGGATCTGTGAGAATATGGCCAGAGGTTAAACCTGTGTTACTCCAGCAGTGCTATGCTGAGAAATCCATACAACATAAAATATATCAAAATATCAAAATGTATTCATTATATATAGTCCAAAATATGGTCACAAAATACAGTAGTTTGTTGAACTTATGAATGCCATATCTAAAAATCACAAAATACCAAATGGACTACTGATTTAACGGAGAGAATTAGTATGAATAATCATTTTGGGTAGCCACATTTGGCTAAAGGTTGTCATTGAGTTCACCCATGCTGAATTTGTCAAATTTACATGTTTCCTTAATCCGCGAATAAACGGTTCAGGTGCAGACCCTTAATGCGTTTTGCCGTACTATGTCTATTTGCATTGGTTTTCTCACTGAATTAGAGTGGATTTCATTCTAATCTCCTGGGTTTACTCCGTGTACAGTCCAACAGCAGCTTTCAGCAAGCTCTAACAAGACAAACCAGGGGTGACTGTCAACTGTCACAAACACGCACACGCACACACACACACACACACACACACACACACACACACACACACACACACACACACACACACACACACACACACACACACACACACACACACACACACACACACATAGAAGCAGGAGGAGAGTCGACTGTACACTAAATAAACCTGCTTGTCATAATAATGATGAGAGCCGACTCCATTATGTTCTTTTGAGTTTATTTCTCTGATTTACCGCAGTCAAAGCGACGCATGCCTGGGACAGTCTCCAAGGTTGCTGTCAGGGGGAATTTAATGTCCTTGGCTTTAGCGTCTTTCTGGGAGCCTGTCACATTGGCTCAGCACTGACTGGCATACCAGCCGGGACCTCTGGCATTGTGAATATTAATAGAATATTGATACCGCCAAAACACTGCAGTGGGGTTCTCATGCCCCCCCCCCACAACTTTAACCCCCCTTTTATATTCCCATTCCCTTCTCTACATACATTTTCTCTTTTTTGATAAAACATTTAATATATGCAAAACATGACTAATTACGTTTTTTTTTATCATTGTATTTTTTTATCATTTTCCTTATCATTGTATTCATTATTAATTAAGCGGAAATACAGGTGTGTTTAATGCTTCAATTATCAGCAGAAGTTTTTTGTAGGAGTTCATTGATTAAAGGGAATGACACACAAAACACAAACACACACACACACACACACACACACACACACACACACATATACAGAAGTATACTCACATGCACTGCCATCGCTGCCATAGCTGTTGCATAAGCCACACTATGCATGTACCTTCATGTGGATATTTTTTTAAGAAACAATGACTCAGACATGAAAAAACTGGGAGCTTGTTCAACTGTCTTTCTTCATGTTACCGCCACTGCAGCTACACCAACCAGTACTGGCATGACCCCACAAGGGCTCTAAATCCTCTCATAATATTACTTAACCGGTGCTGGTTTCCTTTCCCAGGCTCCTTTCAGATCCCATAAAGTGGTAGTAAAAGTGGGGGCGGCAGTAGCTCAGTCCATAGGTGACTCGGCTGGGAGTCGGCTGGTGGCTGGAGAGGTGCCAGTTCATCTCCTGCCAGTTGTAGGTTGAGCAAGGCAGAGAACCTACAACTGCTCGGCCTGTGTGTGTGAAACCTGAATAATAATAATAATAACAGAGTGATAAAATTGAATTTTCCCTTGCGGGATTAATCAAGGAATTATTTAAAGACCATATGCTGAGGTCGGAAATTCAATTGCACAATAGAAATGTATTTTTTTGAGAACTGAAAAGTCCAGGTATCAAAATATTACAATTCCCGACACTTCACACTTAAAGGCAGTGAACAATGGGTTTCAGATCTAAATATACAACGATTAAAGCTAAAGTCTAGAAATCCTTACAGTAGTTTTATCAATTCAAATTTTAACACTCAAAAATTTATCCTGCTTCATTGTGAGGGCAGCTTGATCAATTTTGATTGACAGTGATTTAAATATAGTTTATCCCTGATTGGGGCATGGACTTTTGTAACATCACCTTTTTCCAACTGAGCCCCACCCACATCAAATTTGTGCAAAAGAAAAGAAAATATTTATGATTTACATTAATGAATTTGTCATGTAAAATTACAAAATGTATTTATTCAGTTTATTAGGGCCTTTAAATTTAGCGTCTAGTACCATAAATATCAAACTTTGAAAAATATCCGTATAAAGTCATTGTATTCCCTTACAATACTGACCCACATGATGAACTCATATTTCATCACAAGGGACATTGACTTTGATATACACATAATTATCAAAGAGCGTCAGACTAAACTGGCCTGACAAGATAGTTCACTGTCAGCCAAAACACTTGGGAGTGTGTTACTCTAATTAATTTTCTATAATGAAACCAATGTTTTTGTTAAGCTCAGAAATACCTCAGTGACACATTGTTTACTGAGAGACCTCATCTCAGCTCCACTGGGTTTTGCGGGGAAGCTTGTTTTGGGTTATCTATTGCAGTAATCTGGTGTATGCGCATGTTCCATCAGCAGTTCTGAAAGTGTAGATTAATAATATTTGAAAAATCATGTTACAGGATATCATGAAGGGAAAAAAAGGATTTATATTCTACGCTAATTTCTAAAGGGTCGAACTTAAAGGTCCCATGTTATAAAAAGTGAGATTTTCATGTCTTTTTTGATTGAGGTGCTTTTTAAATACTGCGAAAGTATCAAAACGCTCAATCCACAGAGAAATACACGGTTCGCCTTTAAATGAGCAGTTTAGACTTCTCTATGATTGTGATGTCACAGCGATACTATATATAGGTAGAAAGGGCCATTACAGTGTTGTTACAGTCATTCCCCGGGTGTTATGACGGTGCAGAGATGCCAAGAGTGCAGAGAAACAAGACACGGAAACGCTGACCAATCAGAGCAGTCTGGGCTTTTTCAGGAGGAGGACTTAAAGAGACACGTGCTAAAACGGAGCGTTTCAGACGGAGGGTGAGTACAGATATATTCAGACACACAGTATGAGAAAAATACTGTGTTTTTTTAACATTAAAGCTTGTAAACATGTTCTAGTAGAAATCCAAAATGTGTACCTGCAAAAGATATGAACTTGAAAATGAAAATTATATGTTCCCTTTAAAGCCTGAATTTAAGTACGTTTCCATTTTGGTCAAATAAATATCATCCCCTCTCTGCATGCACTCTCACTCACCATACCGGGCGGCGTTGGCATCAGAAACTATTTTCAATAATTGATTCTGCACTCTAATTGAACAGCACGACTGAACGACATAGCTCATTACTTTACTCATTAGTTAATTATCGGAGAAGTAGGACAAGTCAATAAAAGTGAAGGCAGTAAATTCCGATACTAATTAGCCGCGCTTCCTTCAAGACATATTTAAAGGCAGATTAGTTACCTGAATGTCCCGCGATGGGATAAGAGGGGGCTGGTAGGGTGGGTGGGTATAGGGGGAGAGTGGGACACTGACAGAGGAGTTGGCTAAGGTAAGATGCTTGATATCATTAAAGTGAGATCATAGTTACAACAATGGATGGAACTCATTTTAACCACATGCAGATTCAAGGTGAGGAGAAAGAAAAGTGAGAAATTAATACAGGGCTTAATCTAAAATAACTTAAATTGTGTTGTTCTAGTGATAAGCAGATTTGTCCTATTTTTGAATGTAAAAAAATGCCCATTGTTAACAAAATAGTGCCATTTTAAAGGTGGTATGCCAAGTGTCTAACTAAATATCGCAAATAAAATTAATCAATAAATAAATGAAAAGAAATTCAACGCAAGCCAAAATGAACATAAAACTGTACAGAAAAATATAACATGTGGCTAGTCACTAATATCAACTGGCATTGTGTCTTTGACATATTTCTCCAAATTGATTAATGAGGAGAATTGATTAAAACAATCTATTCCCTTTCATTATGAGCCTCTCTGCCTCAATTTGTTTTCTTGGCTAACGCTGCTAATAATAACCGTTTGACATATTGGGCCCACAGTGAATAGCCGTGACTGGGTTCATGCACTCCTAACAGGAGTGTGGGGGATTTGCAACACTAGCGCAGATGCCCTGTCAGCCAATCATAAGGCGGGAAAGAGGGACGGGCGAAGCCAACGCCAGAGTCTTTTTCACATGCAAATGCTACAATGTGATAATAAACACCTGACATGGAGCATGACTGAATTATCCTGCCTGTTTAATCAAAGGCACCCCTTATTGCAGCTACCAACCCTCTGTTGCCCCTCTCTTTCTGTAATATTTCATCACCCTCTCCTTCCTTTCTTATGCCTTTTCTCTTCGTTCATTTTCTGTCTACATCTTTCTCCATACTTTGCTTTCTTCACCTCTCTCCTCACTTTTCCTTTCCTTCCTTCACATCCACTTCCTGGCCTGTTAATCTTCCTCCCTTCCTTTCTCTCACTCCCTCCCTCCATCACTCAGCTGTTTTCACAGTCATACATTATCACTTTTTCCGTCAATTGGCTTTAACTGTGCTAAGTTTTGTGAGGAGCCATCGGCGGGGGCCCCTTGGGGACAAGGAAATGACAGAAGGCGGCCTTTATTTACCTCTGTGGCCCCTACCGTGTCGTCTGCTTAATCATGTGGCTAATCGACAACACTGTCTCCCTGCTCGCCCGCACCCGGACAATGGGGAACCTCATTCATATTTAATACAATAGAGTGTTTAAGTCATTGCACGCGTCTGAGAAGGAGGATATTGTGTTTCATTGTGAAGGGCTCCACAGGGACCTCCTCCCTGCCCACCCAGGCCTCCCTATCTGCCCTCCTCCTCCCAAATAGCATATGCTTGGCACTTCTGGTGTTAAGCAGGCGGGCCCCGGCCTGCGCAGCTGGCTGGACGCAAGGGCCCCGGCCTGGTATCAAAGCGTTCATTCCCATGATTAATTCAAATGGTTAATACTGCTTTATCATGGCTTAAGAAAAATTACCAAGACAAATATGTACTCCACTGAAGAATGAATTACGTAAAAGGTGTCTTTAATAATGCAACAGGGTGTATAATAGGGGCTCTTTTCCTAGCACTAATCTCCCACTTTAGAGAGCATGGTGTCAGATGCTGGGCACCATGTGATGCCTCTGTTCTTTAATAGCTCCTGAAAAAGAATTTTTCCCATAGAAAATATTGTTTTGTGCTGTTTATGTGTGTGTTGCTACTTACCTAGCTTAGCTGTGGTTGAACACTTACATAACTGCCAACACTTTTGATATGAGCAGCTGACGTGTAGCCCCTCTTCCTGTCAGTTACTCTCTCCCTATCTCTCTCTTTCTAGCTGTCTCCTCTCCTCCCTGTTTCTTTAAAAGATTAACCAGGGTCATTAAGGACACCGAGAAGGTTCATTTCGTCGTTAGGAGTGGCAAATTAATCATGGGGGGGGATGCCATTTAATGACACACTTCCCTGGACTGATTACTTGTGTTCTTGCTAATTACATTGGTTAACTACAGTGCACCTATGAAGGTCCTTTTGGTATTTGGTCTCTCAGGTCTGTGGGCCTCTTTAAAGACACACTCACGCTTTATTTTCTCCTCCAAGCAAATTAAAGAACATAAAAGAAACAGCTGTGTACGGCGCGGTACCCCGATGAGCCCATTACTGACACGCCTGCCTGTACCACGGAAGGAACTTAACTGTGTCCTATAACCTTAAAACGAGGGCACGCTGCTTGCTGCAGTTTTACTGTCGCAGCGCTGTGGCGGTTTTCCTCCTCATCTCTCACTTCTTGTCTAAATGAGAAGAGCACAAAAGCTCAGTGTCATTAAAAACCACCACCATTAGGACTGGCTGACTTCATTTGTCCTCCATTATTACTGAAGACGGCTCAGCCTTCAGAGCCTCAGAGGTGGGGAGGGGGTTGTAGGCAATAGAATACAGGTTAGACAGAGGGCCACAGCCCAGTTATTAAGGGAGGGAATCTTGGGGCAGGTAAGGGTCAAACTGGACACTTCCTAGCATGCAGCAAAGAGCCATTCATCTGAATGGAAATGTCAGCGGAGACCATCAGGTCAACAGCTCCAGGCTAACTAGGACCTGGGTGTGACTCCTGACACTCAACAGTGGACAGGGGCCAGATAATGGGTTTAGGACCCTGATGGTTATCTCCTCAACTCTGGCTTGTTTTCATTCCTCTCGTTCCCTGCCCCTCCTTCCGCCCCCCTCTAATGACAACTGAGGAGGGGTTAAATGGTCCAATTCCATAGAGATTGGAGAAGAAACGTAACAGATGTATCCCAATAAACCTGTGATGATGGCATGACTTAGAAAAAGCAACTCAGAAGCCAGGGAGTCAAATTGGAATGTTGTGTGCCAGTACTATTTATAGTATGAGTGTGTGTGTGTGTGTGTGTGTGTGTGTGTGTGTGTATGTGTGTGCGTGTAAACAACAAGAAAGCTTTTGACTATCATAATTGGTAGGATTATTTATTTGTTTTTTCAGGATCCCAACCCAGACCTCAGTTATTTGCTCAAATGACACCCTTGCCAAGTGAACTAATCTGAGGCAAAGTTTTCTTTTCTTTTTTTTTTTTTTTTACAATTGTACTTAATTTCTTTTATTGATTTATCTTATTTCAGGTCCCACCGTTTAAAATATTTGAATTTCAGTCGGAGTGACATTGCAGTAATTCAGATGTGACTGTCGGTAGTTTGAAATTATGAAAAACATGTTTCATTTGATGATTTTAATTAAAAGAATTTTAATCCCAAGGCGAAAAAATATTTTTTCCGACATGTGAAATGAGGAACACATTTTGTTTTTCAGGAATGCAACCCCTTTGATTGGAAAACAGCAGACAAATATCCACATCTTCCTCATGTCAAAATCTGTCAGAGCATTTGGAGTCCTTTGATTTTTTTTTTCCTCCTCTTGCTCATATTGAGACGGCTTAGAGGAGATCCTGAAAAGACCTTTTGAAATGGACCAGAGCTGGCAGTCTGGCTATTTGGTAACCCCCTCCTTTTCCTCAGCCTGTTTTACAATCTCATTAAATCGGCCCTTTGTTTTGCCACTTTCCAAGCTCTGATCTCTGGCTTAGGACGAGTCAAGAGGCCGAGACAGTTTGAAAAAGGCTCCCTCCGCCACAAAGAGGCCGCTTGTTCACAATCATTCCCCTCTTCAACGCCACCCAGACAAAAAAGAGAGGGAGAGAGCAAGAGGGTCATTCACTGGCGCGTTATCGTGAGAACTTAATGAAAGTTTTATAACTCTTGAAATGTTTATGACCTTCCCACTCAGCAGCTTGTCCCACCAATTGATGGCTGATTCTGACAAGAGCCCGTGAGCTCAGCTGGTCCTACAGGCAAAATAAGAAAAATGACCAGAGAGAAGATTATTTCTAATATTTGTCAAAGTCCACTTGAACAGAATTTAGACAATTCTTTGCTTTTTAATCTAGGTGAAAATATCACTGGCTGAACTGCTTTTTTAAAAAAACTTCCAGATAGTGTATATGCCATCAGCACTTTACCTTGGCTGTTTAGTTGCTACGGGGGGACACAACACAGAGATATTATAATCTCTGTGGCAGCCCAGGCCTCTCAGGCACAGCTAACAAAGTCTTCCTCCTCTTCCCTGCCCAGCAGCTTTTCAGCTCTTGATAAATACTGCTCTATTGTGGCCTTATTATTATAACATCCCACTCCATTATGTCACTATGTTTACAGGGTGTAAAAAAAAAGAGGAGAATTGAAAAGGCCACAATCAAAGAGATATTCTCCTGCTGTTACTGCATCATGTTAAGATCTAAATAACACACTCAAAAGTGTTGCATCAAAGACCAAAATGAACAGTTGATGCAGCCTCTTGCACTCAATAGACAGTAGTTACTCAATTACTCCTCCTGCAAGGACTTAGCAGAGATCCATCTTGGTACCGTGAACCTGTCATGGAGCAATGAAGGGGAATCCAGCGCCCATCTGAAACAAATGACAAAGTCTATCGCCCAAGGCCCCTCTCTCCCTCTTCTTAACAGCTACGCTGAGAAGCCATCACTGTCCACAAAATATGATAAAACCCATGCCATAATAGGATTCATAAACATGCCCAAATACAATTTGCTGAGATGTATTTCAGGAAAAGACAATCATTTACAACTTCTGAGGGGGATTTAGAATAAGTATGTTTGTATGCAAATCCGGCAAACACGTTTTATGTACTCCGCTCCCACAGATCATGAAAGCGCATTAGATTTATGGCAATGTGTGTGCATAATTGTGAAAATGGTGGGGTGGGGGAAAAGAGGAAGAAGAAGAAGAAGAAGACGAAGAAGTCTCTGGATTTATACTGAGACCTTTTTGGGGGTTTTGATTAGTGTAGAATGAGCCCAGCTTTCATGCCCCCGACATGGAAAACAATCGCTGCCACTTGGCTGAGTCCTGGGCATCCAGGCCCCCATTGCTTCCACATGGGATGCCGCCAACATTCGCTTTTGGCAATAAAGATAGCTGAGGACAAAAGACAGACAGCAAGTACCTCTTGGCAAATTCTTATTTGCAAGCAGGCCTTCTTAATTTGTAGTTGTTGATTTTTTTTCCTTAAAAACAAGAGCATTTATGAGTGAAAAGTGGAGATATTTTGGGGGGGTTGTTTCATTAGAAATGAACCTTAAACCAGTACTTCTAAATGATTATGATGTCTCTCTAAAATCCAACTACTTTCCCAAAATGGTTTAACATGTACCTGCAAAATTTAGTAAAAAGAAATTGCCACTCTAAATAAAGATATTTTTACAATATATAATGGCTGTATGCTACCCTGGCCCTATGTAAGCACCATTAGAAAGTTGAATCCAATAAAGTCCAATTTACAAACTCATTTATTACCAATAAAGGAGAGGAGAAACACCTGCTTCATGCCACCTTAACCTCACTTTGAGCTGTGTTTTCTTTTCTCCCTCCCATTCTGTGTGGAGTGTTATGTGGCAATATGGCATGCATTTATGTGCCTTAGACAGCAGCCTCCTCTTCCTCTATATCAACCATTGGTGGGAGAGAAGAAGGAAAGGAGAGAGAGGGGGGGATTGACCCAGGAATCTGGAGTTTTTTGGAATGAGAGTTCAAAGGAACTCCCCGCAGCCTATATAAACCACCCTCAATTGGCACAAAGAGGAAACTCAATTTGCAGGGAGCTGCGCTGTATACTTTTTATAGAGGAACTTTTAGTCATTAGGCCATATACTCCATCTCACTCAAAGAGCCAGGCGACGCGGCAGGAGGCCGCAACGTGCTTCTTCTACAAAAAAAAGCAGGACAGAACCCCTCCTCCACGCCAGAGAAGAAAAAAAATTCTCTTAATGAGAGCCCAGTTAGTTCCTGTGTCTTCAGATGGTGTCCTGTTTGTTCAGCAAAGCAGGGGGATCTGTGTTAACCCTTCCACAACGAAATCTGCTTAGAAGGTGTAATCCTATCTAGTATGCATGTAGCAGTCTTCAGGCGGGGCTGTGCAGGAAAAACAGCCAAAGATGCTGTATCAAATTAAACATATGTGTGGAAAAAAAGCACACTCTTTTAGGCAACAATCAGGCGGCATTGAAAGAGAATTTCCTCTGAAAATCTACTTTAAGGTTGTCATATTAATTTTTGTCAAATGGGATTTGAGAACAAAACGCAGTTTGAAACATGACAAAAACAGACCCAAAAGTTGATCTGTTTTCAAAAATATTATTCACTATGCATACTGTAGGACTTCCATCACAGCAAGTCCATAGCTAAATGACAATACAGATATAGTCATGTAAATGTTATTGGTTTAAACATTTAAATATAGCCATAAATATATATAAAAAAGCCAATAATGTATAACAATTTTGAAGTTGTTTGATTATATTTATGATTTGGGTTAATTTTTGGGTTATGATCAGCCCAATGTGGACCAAAACCTGTTCTAGGCAGAACACAGTGTTTCTCATTAAGATTATTTTTAATTAAAAACATTAAAATATTTGAAATGATTAGAATTTAAAAAAGAATTACCAAAGACCTCAAAGGGTTAAAAACATTTTTACTTCTGGGATTTAGGCTGCAATTATTGTGTACAGATGTGAGCTGGATTTTTTTTTTAATTTTTAAATTTTGTATTTTTCATGGTGAAAACAACAATAACAATAACTACATCTAATATATTTTATTTCATTGAGGTATCCATGCAGTGCTGCTGTTTTTTTTTTTTTGACATTCACTATTTGTCCACTTTATTTACTTATTCAGTAAGTGCTCTTCTCTAACTGTTGAGACTGAAACACCGGGCGTGTGTCCATTGGATGTCAATAATCACCAGTCTGTTCCGAGTTTAAGACTCCATCCAAACATCATTTTTTATAATCTCCACCTCCCTGTGTCCACCTGGGTCCTTGCTAACCTTAGAGAACTTTGACCTTACCACACAGCCATCGCCACCCATCATATTTGTCTCTTTGCGTCCTTTGTTGCCCTTCTCCCCCATTCTCCCCCTTCACTATGTATGGCAGATTAATGACAGCTAATAATATCTGATGTTCCTGGACATTGCGTCTGGTAATGAGATGCATTCCCAATGGGTAGGCAAGGTGTCACCACTAACAAATTCACCGTGGCTGTGTGCAATTAGCCTGTAAAAAGGCTGGAAAAATACACTAAATCAGTATCGGCCAAGATGGATGAAGTGTACTGGAAGAAAAATACCCCATTGTTACCAAACACCCAACGTGGAGGAAGAGAGAGAGAGGGAAAAATGTCTCTTTTCCTCCTTCACATCTTTCTCCTGGAGGAGATGTGGACAGGTTACCTTTATGGAAACATTATTTCTTGACTGCTCTCTGGCAGGAGTTCATTACAGCTCAGCCTTACGTTGAAATATTCTCTGCAAAATGTCAGCATATGTAAATGAGGACTCAGCCCTCATTCGCATGTCATGTTTTGTTAAAAGTTGTTGCAACCTTTCTTTCCTACTTATTTCTGGATTTCCTTGGGCCCTTCTTCATCACTGGGGATACAGATCACTTCCATAATATGTTCCAATTACATGTTTGACAAACAAAGATATGACAAGAAAAGTATACACATAATATTATTGGGCATCACTAAAAACATTACGAACACGCTGTGTTATCATTTTAATTTGATAATCAACCCTCACATAGAGCATTAATAAATTGTATCCACTAATAATGTTAATTTGTTACTTTTTTTTAAGCCAATGATGTCTTAATGTGAAATAAAACTCATAATTTGATGTCTGTTTTACCAACATTCTAAAGAAGTTAAATGAAACTCCAAATAATACATTTTCCATGTTATATGGCCATATTTATATCTGTACCAGTAGGCCATATTAAATCATGTTCAACAGCATCGATCCCTCAGGGCAGTTTAAATATTAGTGAGCATTAAATCAATATCAATGCAGGCTGTTGTTACACTCTAAAAGGGATGCTGGCATGATTCAACATTTATGCAAAACAACAGCTAAACTCTGGCATAATGTCTTGGCTGATGCCATCCTCACTGCACAGGCCCTGTGGCTACTCCCAATGATGAGAATGGATAGAGCTTCCATTCACAGCCATCCATGTGTGCCCAGTAGCTCAAAGCATCGACTAGTTGCCCAGTCATCGTCCAATGTGACAGCTAGCACAACTCAACTGAGCGGCTGATGCTATGCTAACACTAAAACACCCACTTACAGTGTGTGTGTGTGTGTGTGTGTGAGGGGGTGGGGGGGTGGGGGGGTGGGGATGGTAGTTGCGATGCATGTATCAACTTCTCCATGTTGCATCGTCAAAAATTTATTTTATGCAGAGGTACAGAAGATGCCAACTAGTTCACCTAGAGCTGTGAGGAAAGGGGATTTGGTGCATTGTGCCTGTGAAAAGAGCGCTGCAGTACTCCCATATTCAGCAGCCGGCTCCTCGCTCTGCTTTGTGCCCCTACTGTACCCCTATGCACGGGCTGATCTCTGGGGGCTCTATCAGCCTAATGAAAATTTCATTCACACGGGCGCCACTTCTGCCTATACAGCCTACATAATGCAACAGATGAGCACTGGGGCCAGGGTGTCTAAGTTTGATAGCATTTCCTAAGCAGGATCAAACTGGAAGCGCAGGAGGAGCGTTGGCAGTGATGTGAATTTGATGAGTTCAACAGTAAAAATATTCACTTTTTACGTATAATAAGAATGACAAACAGGTCGGCGCCGGGTAGATTTTTGGAGACTTTTCATGTGTGTGTGTGCGGGGGGGTTGGTTTTTCTTTGCAATATAATTACGTGGGGTGAAATTGATATAAAAATGAACTTTTTGGAATAATTGACTCCGTGCTCATAACGAGAGGGGATCCCGTCATTTGTTATGAGCCAAATGTATGCTACAATATCGGAAATCCAGTTAGGAGGAAAGTGATGAGTTTCAGGAAGGCACTGAAATCTACATGCAAATGCATAATAATCACACATCTACAATATTACAGTGTTAAGAAAAAAATACCTTGAATTCAATTATCATGTGGGCTGGAATAATCATAATGTTATTGGAAACTCAATTACGGAGGCAAGCCATGTCTGGAAATTAGCTGAACTTAGCTAAGGCAAGTCAGCCCCTTGAATTCATCAAGTATGGATTATCACAATATTACATGTTCACTTTGATTCTGCTGTCCAAAGACAAACATTCACAGTCACTGCTGCATACTCCCCACGTTTGTTTTATTCATGAACTGCGCTCTGATCTATTATACATACAAAACTGATTCTATGCTGATCGCCTCAGGCTAAGAGGCTCAGACATAGAATTAATTATATTATATACACATGCATGATAATTGTGTACGATTCGGTCAAACACAGAGGTATTTCTCTATGTGTGATTACCATTGTTGCTTCAGCGACAATTATTTTCATTATTGTTGCTAATATTGTTAATGTTATTGTTTTCTCATTACAGCATTTCTCTGGGGCTTATTTTTAAGATATTACGATGTATGTGACCGCTACTCTGGAATAAATCATGGCGTTGGCTGACGAGGCCCCTGACATTAATACATAAACGGCACGCTCATACAGTATAGCAAGAAAATTACTTTGAAATTAAACACCAGGCTAGCACAGGTCGGGCACAGGAAATAGAGATAAGAGTGCTAATTCATTAAAAAATATTAATGAAATATCCCCCTCTACACAGTGTGCGTGGAGACAACCATACTTTTGAATATTGCAACATTAAAAGTATTTCCTCTGGCTGATATGAAGTGTAGATCTTTCTTTATTATTAATATTATATTGGTTGATACTCTGTTTTCCATGCCCGAGCGTGATTGAAAATATCATTTCCACTTGGTACTGGGAGCGTCATGCATGGTTTATCAAATTCCAACACACACTCCAAGGTCCAATATGATTCAACCCCCAGATTGTCCAAAGACATTTACAATGAATGTACGGGGTTTATGCAAAGTGCCCTATGAAAAAAGTGTACGCCGGTCAATTGCACGCCTGGGTGGCATTTCTAATAAAGATACTGTATTCATTATAATGCAAGTGCATGCATAGTATGAGGATATTTGTGTATGTAAATGGAAGACTATAGTGTTTACAGTTTGGATCATAGAATCACTCATGAAAAACATAATTAGAAATGTAACTCTATCGTATTTTTGGAATCATCAGGGATCTAAACAACTGAAAACTTTTAGAGAATCAAGTGCTGTCATTTACATATTCATTTTTCCGGCTGTCCGGCATCGACAATCCTAGCAGTGTATATGTTCTTTTCTTTGGGTGTTTGTTCGTGTGTATCGGTGGCTGCTAACTTTGAGAGTTCCTTTCAGTTCACTCTGTCACCAGCCTTGCCCCTATTCCCCCTGCGCCGCTGCCTGCCTGCCATGGCTGAGCTGGGAAACATGCAGCCTCGCTCCGAGAAGACTTCAATCCCCTATTATCAGGAGAGCGCACATTGCCGCTCACAAGGGTTTAATTTATTTGTGCCTGTTTCAGCCCAAGATTAAAGTTTAATTGGCGCTGACTGGCAGCTCCCAAGTTTTGACTAATTCTCCTTATCGGGAATCCTTACCGAGTAGCTGTGGGCAATGTGAGGCCTGCCTACTTGCCTGTGTGCGTGGCAGCAATGCCCACACACACACACACACACACACACACACACACACACACACACACACACACACTTACACACAGAGGCACACATGTCGACAACATATAATCCCTTATTTTAATTGGTCGATACACTGAGTACCTGTAATGTTTATTTGAGTTGTGTTTTCTAGTTGTGTGTACGACTGTGGATGCAGTTATGTATGTGTATATGTGTTTTGTAATACACGTTAGCTCCATTTCTCCTTGGCAAGGCCTCCAAAAGCTTCTGGGTTGTTGGGTAATTAGACATACATCGTATTATTTACTCTAGACTTTATAATTGATTTGTAAAGGTGGAACCATGGTGCTATAGAGCAGAGAGCTCTTGTGTTTCCCGGAACACAAACCGAGGCTTTGTGACTTCAGTGATGTGTATGCATCGACACATTTACAAGTGCAATGTCTCAGACCGTGTTGCAAACACACAAGAGAAGAAAAATGCTGGATGAAAACAACAACAACATTGGATTGTGGGTTGATGGGGCTTGTGCTGCCATATTTTCCATGAATCGTCAGAGCATAAATCATTATAAAGTGCATTACCGTAGAGGGATCGCATTTCCATAAGTGCGTGTTTATGCCAGAGTGATACACAAGCGTAAATAACACTGATAATCTCAGCCTGTGTTTGATCAGCCAAATCTGAGTCTGAGGGTGCAATCATTTGTGACCTGTAATATTAGTGGCAGCTATTAAAAGCTGTGGAGGATTTGCAAAGCTTCATTTAGTCCATCGGGGAGATGTGCGTGAAATAGAGTTCCTTTGGTCGTAACTAATGTCTCTAATTTTAATGAGCGGAGCTTCTGTGTTGCAGCTACATGCTCCAAAACTGGGAAGCACTGTATTACGAGACTACTCATGAGGGCAAATGGACGCGAGTTCAAAGTCATGGGCTTTGATCAGCCATGTAGACTTTTGTGTGTGTGTGTTTATCAGTGTACATGTGAGCATGTGTGGTTAAACATATCAGAAATAATTATGATAAATGAGAAGTGTTCCGAAATTTGCTACAGCAAGTTTCGGCACATTATGATTTATGACACTCTTCCAATAAAAGTGACATTTATGAGTTGGAATGTTGGAAATTGAGGATTGAAGAAAAGAAGGAAATGAGATACTGTGACAAGTTCACCTTACTAGTGACTCTTTTTCACGCTTTTTGCCCTGTGTTCACCTGCCTGATCACTAACTAAATCACCTCATACCGCTCGCATGAGCTTCCCCGCCCACGTCCATACCTGAATCTTATTATCCTCATCAACCACTAATTCTCATACCGGCCCAGATTGTAGAGTTTCATGCCTAGCTAAACACATGCATGTATATGGGAAGGGGGGGAAGGAAAGGAGGCTGACTGAGTTGTCCTGGCTAGTTGAAAGCAGTTTCCCAACTGCCAGACCAAATCTGGGATAATGCCAAACTCACAGGTAGCATGTGCGCTGTGTCCAGCTGGAGACAGCAGGCTCGCCTCTAATGCAAATAATGTGTTAATACACCGTCTCTCATCATATTACTGGGCTGGGCTATATGAAACATGCCACCAATGGCTAGATACCTGTGGGAGTAAAGGGGACAAAGTGAAAACACACATAAGCATGTATGTGACCACAAACAGAACAATGTTCGTGCAAAACAAAGGGGGCGGCTAACGTCCAGAAGCTTGATAATGTACGGCAGGAAAGCTTGTTCTTTGAGAGCTGTCTCATTTACCATTTTTGTCTCAGTGTCTTAAAACACTAGTCAAATTTAAGGATATGCTGTATGCCTAATCACTCTCTTACAATGAGTTGGAAGCGGCCATTGATAACACCTTGGAGGAGACGCTTAGCTTAGTATAAAGACTGGAAGCAGGGGGTAAACGGCAAGACTAACCCTGTCCAAAAAGTAAATACGCAATAAACAGACATAACTTGTTCATTTGTAAGCTTTGCTGGAAGTTGGATTTGTGTGTCCTCATTTCCAATTATGCAAACCATCTGCTGGCAATAGCTTGGCAGCATCTTTCTTTCTATTCTATTCTGATTCCCACATTTATATACAATTTCTCTAAGGGATCAGTTCGCCAAAGTTACAAAAATGTCCTCATGTAGTACTACTGTATAGAGCCTCATCGATGGTTTGGATTAGCCTGTTTTTTCCCATTGAGCACTATTGCGTTGGCGTGGCGACAAAAGTTTTAATAGCATACACCTCCAAACCTGCTCAACTTTGGTTCTTAAAAAGTCAAATCAGTGACGAGTTTTGCAAAATTTAATTAAAATTCGACGCCTTTGATACCTCACAATTTCCCATCATGGCTGATTCAGCGCTAATGTTTTTTTGTTTTGTTTTGGAAGAGACAGCAATCTGGTTGGATTGTAGAAGGTACTTGTGAATGATGCTCTTGGCATGATTTTTACTAAAATGACCCTGGAGCATCACACACCACCACAGGACAAGAGAGGGAAAGGACTCACATGTATACTGATAAACACACACACACACACACACGTACAAATATACACTCTTTTTGACTTAGTGAGACTCTTAGCTGGGAGTCATTGCTTTGGAGCTGTGGGATCAGACAGGAATGGTGTGTCTGCTATATGTGTGTGTATGTGTGTCAACTGTGTAAGTGTGAAGGGTTGTCAGTGTGTTGAGATGGGGGAGGTTGTCCCTAATGAATCCCTCAGGTCTGAGGGTCTTTCATCGACGGCAGCTAATTTCACCTGACATTGCTGAGCCGCCGCTGAGCACGGCCTGGCAACCAATCGGCATGCATCAGTCTCAATCAGGAAGAGAGGCCCCCTCTCTGGTGCATGCACGCACACACACACACACACACACACACACACACACACACACACTTATTACAGGGTCAGGGCTGGCATCAATGTTTCCACGAGTCTCATCCCCAAGGAGGGCACCTGATCCTGACCAGAAGGAGACGGTTTTACTGAGTGTAACTCTTTCTGACCTCCGGAGCTAAATACCGCTCTGACTCGCTTGTCACATCTGTCACACCTGAGGAAGAAAGAGATATCAACTCTGGAGAAACACACCGATACAACATTAGAGGCTCTTCTCTAAAGCAAAAACACTTGATGACATCACCTTGGCTCATCGCCACCTTTTGAATGCCCCGTGACAACTCCTCTAAAACATTGTGTGTACCACCTGAGGAGTGGCAGAGTGGCTTCCTCTCAAGCTGAAGTCAAGCAGCACCAAACAAACAGCACATAGTTGACAGATGGTGTCACGCTGCTGAGCGAAGCACAGGGTAGGCACAGCCAAATAACAGGGTTGCCAGTTATAGTATAACACCTTCTTGCAAAAAACGTGGATGTGTGTGCAAAAGGCTTTTAATAGTTGTAAGTCTCATGTTTGTGTGTGTCCTTAAGTATTCAAAGACAGTTTCAGTGACTTGGCTGGTGGAATGCACTCTTGTGTATCACAGAGACACATGTTGGCAGTCTAGACTGGTCAGCTGTGCAACAATAGCTCAACAAACATCTCTTTAATTCATAAATTTGACAAATGCAGAACCATCTTTCGCCTTCATCATCCTCTCACTGGTGCTTTTTATTTAGCCTTTTTTTAAGGTCGTTACTCCGGGGCATGAAAAATGTTACATTCCGCCGTCCAACGTCCTGTTATGATGAACAAATTGTAAGGCGAGAGTTGTTTACAGGACAAAACAAAACAAGAAACACTGTTGAAAAATGGGCGCCGCAGTTAGTTTTCGCAAAAAACAATTAATGTTGCTCGCGGTAGGCAAAAGCGCTCGCGGCCAAAACTCATCTCTCGTCCTCCTCGGCTTGTGTATGTGGTCGACGGTGCGGGTTTCTCACTGTGTCAAGAAAGAACATATTCAAATGTGTATGGCTATTAAATGTTAATTTGCACAACAGATGAATGTCAAGTACAGTGCTTCATCAACAAAAGGCCCCTCTGTTTCAGTATGCAAAGAGCCGGGCTTTCACAGAGTTGAATGAGCTCTTGATTTTGGCATTAACAAAAGTCAACCTCATTTCTTGAGTTTTTAAAAAGGTTGTTCTTTTTCAACACGATGTGACACATACAAACAGAGGGCAACCAACAGCTCCAATAGGACAAATGGGAATGAAATGCTTTGCCCAAAGTAACACAAGTAGAGTTGTCGTGAATTATTTCTCCTCACCTTTCCAAGTGCAAAGGCATTCAACTTTTTGGCTTGTATTCAACATTTGAACAGTTACAATCAAAACAAGTCTGCTGTGCCACTTGTATCAACTCAACGTTTCTCTTTTTCCTCTGTATTATTTAACGTTTAGAATATAATCTTGAGCAAACAGCTTGAATTGGCCACGGACCAGGAGTGATTGATGCGGTTGCTCTTAACGTATCAACCAGCAGAGTGTTGACGTTGAAGAGTGTTGAACCGTTATTGACAAATGTCATTGAGCAAAAATAAACCAAATCACTGGAGACAGAACATTATAATACAGCGAGCTTAGTGCTCTGAATGATGGAGATTATCATGGCGGTTGGGAACAGTTGTGCCTCTCAACACACGATTGAGAATTACAAATCCAAACTCAAACAAGGCCTAAGATTCAGTGATGCCTCATGGAGACCTTGATCATTGTATGAAATATTCTCTTTGTCAGTTTGTTAGCCTGCAAGGCTATGCCACTCAACCTTTCTATACACTGCTATCCTTTTCCTGTCCGGTTTTGACTGCACATTGTCTTTAATTTATCTTAATTTATCAGCACCCGTTTTACAACATATGCTGGATGCTGGAAAATATGTTTCCCTCTAAACCAACCCCCCACCACAGCGACATCCTGGTTGATCCAATACAGAAGTGCCAAAAACTGCAGTTCTCTGAGTGTCCACTCGAGTAGTTTGCACACTAGAGCAGTTTCTCATTGACCCCCATGTTAAATAGGCCGTTATCACAGCATTATTAAACCTTTTTAAGGCCTAGTACAAAAAAACATTCTAGTCTGTATGTTTAGGTCATATCTCCATGACAACACTGAGGGGGGTGAAGTTTTTTGTACCAGGCTAGTTTTTATTTTATTGGAGGTTAAAGTTTATGAATAATTAGGGGCGCAGCCTCTTGAGTGACAGCTACTTCTCCTCAGAGGTATACGTCAGCCAGATGGACATATGTCCCTTCCCCCAACTTCATATCAATGCCATCTTTTGGTAAGAGGAAATGAGGTGGAGTCAAAGTCTGACAAGATGCCGACTCCTGTGGTACGATCGAATCAAGTTGAAAGAACAGACCCCGACGGGTATGCTACGTCCATTTTTTATACAGTCTATGCTTAAGATTATCAGCACCACTGCTGTATCTTTTGTCTCTTTGTTGTCCAAATGTTTTTACATTTGTAGAATGTAGCTTTGGCCTTTAACTCAGCCATGAATCATTGTCCATGTGTGAGTCAGCCCTCTTCTCTTCCATACACACACTTAAGTGCCACTGTCAGTAGTGCTCAGGTATGTGCACTGCGTACGCACCTGACAGCTTCTCCCAACCGCATTTGCAATGGAGACAGAACACACACTCACACCCAGAGATGCTGAAACAGAGACCGAAGAAGGATACGATCTTCCGTGCCTCACACCGGAGCTTGAGCTGATGTCGCGTGACACGATCAACAACAAAGCTCAGTGTTTCTTCGCCGCTACGTTAAGCATCAAGGCTAGAGTGTCAGGCCTTACCTGCTTCCTGTTTGAAGGCTCCATGGAACCATTGTGACGACGCCACCTGGTCAGTGTCGGCAGAAGTCAGTATGAGCCGTGCATAGGAGAAAGAGAGAAAAGGAGGGAGGGAGACCTGGAATACAGGCACACTGTATCTACTATTTTGTATTGCTTCAGGAAACTGTTGTCCATTTTCACAAATATTGATTATTGTGTTCAAAAGAAGCAACATGATGTACTTTGGATTGTCCAAAACACTGACCTTTGCCCTTAATTTAGACAATTGTTGAATTAAATGATTTAACTCTTGCATTTACCATATAGCACTATAAATCACCCAGGACTACAGGCTTACATATATACCTGGAGCATGATGACATACACCTGGGCTAAAAGGCAGTCAATGTTGGGGCACACTTAAAGGTAAAACCTCCAAAAAGATGAATGATTCTCTTTAACTGCTTACTTTTTTTGTTACACATTGAGGCTACAGAGCCATTTGAAGTCACCAGGGGATTTATTTTATGTATCCATTCATTTATTGAGCTGCTGGTGTATTTTAAGAAGTTACAAACATTAAATGTATATTCATTGTGTCGGCCCACTGTTTATTGATCACTAAAGTTGTGCCAATTGCTCAGATTTTGTACATGCTTTGGGGAATAATAATAACAGGATTGCTAGGAGGCCCTGTTTCCCAATATTAACAGTGTTTTTCTGTCCTCTTAATTATTTCATTTCAGTCTAATATTTCAGTTTATTTGATACATTATAATTAAGTTGTATTAATGACGGGCTTTTTGTTTATTTGTTTTATTATTTCATTTTATGGGTTTATATGATTTCCGGTGTTGGTGTGCTGGGACGTTGGGGTTGATCAACAGCTCAATCAAGTAAAGTGCAAACAGAGGTTTGGCAGCTTGTTGTTGGACTTTGATAAGGTTTATGGAAATGTGATGGGTTTAATTTTCCCCTGTTCTTACACTAAAGTTTTCATTAAGAAATGCCACTTCTTTTTGCATTACCCCTGCTTATGGACCTGGTCTTCAACATGCCTAATGTTTCCCGGTGTTAAACCACCTGATCTGCCCTTTATATGGGCTAATAGCACTACAGTGACCATGGGCCTAATTTATACCATGTAAACATGTGGATGATTCAAGTAACAGCTGAAAATAAAAAGCGTCAACCTGTAGTGTTTTTGAAGAAAGTGAAATATAACAAAATAAGTATCTGCTGCAGTGTCTCATGTCAGTGTTGTTGTTTCCTGGTTTAATCTGACAAAAGCCCCACTGAAACAAATATGCAAAGCTGTTAGTTTGCAGCATCTGCAGTGAATCTACATCCATATTAGTGGACTCAAAATCATGTGATAAAAGTAGGGCATTGCAACACTGAAGTGCAAAAAAGAAGGAAGAGCAGAATGAGAATGCTTGTGTGTGTTTTCAGCCCTCTCCCCCCCCAATTGAGGCCACACTTTTAAGGTCAGCAGAGTGCGAGGAAGTGCAGCGGATTGCAGAATGTTGCTGGCACTTAGCTCGCCGCACTTCTGAACCTCGTAGACGTCTGTGGCAAGGTCACTGCAGGAAGCACAAATGGGAGTTGATGGCTCCGTTGTTCCGTGTCATCCGCCGTGCTCTCCACCATACTATTTGGGGAAGGCACTACTGAGCCAGCTGACATCATGTACATACATACACAAAGGAGGCAGGCGATATTTAAAAAGCGTGGCAAAAATAGAGCCTGACCCTGTATTATTAAGACACAAGCTTCAGTTAGCCCACACAATGTGATGATGTGATATAATTGATGCATTTCCTGTCTCCAACCCGAGAGAGCTTTTCATGCTGGTCTATACAAACACACATCCTTGTGTCCAACTGCATTTCAGTGGAAGTTTTTTTGTAAGTATTTGTGAGCTACTTTTTTCATCATTTTATAAACGCAAAGGGATAATGGAAATCCATGATGAGAGGCCAGAGCGGTCCTAAACCTCCAGTCACCCTTTTTCTACTGAAGACTTTTTTTCTACTTTGCGAATGCATTGTTTTACTGCAAATTATAACCATAAAAAGCCTCTGATCCCCATTCTGTTAAATTAATAGAATTACGCAAAAAATGTAATGATAGCAATTAAGTCTTGAAAATGCAAATTTTATAGTCAAGGACGATTACCTCATTTATAGCATGTGCTGGAATGATGCCAGACGAAGGTAATTTAGATCCGGGTTGCTCACGGTTACATCATGATGAATATGAGACAAGGGGGCCTCATCACGCACCTCCAGTCGCCCAACTCTCAATCAAACGGAGAGGTCGGGGCGGAGTTTAGGGGAATGAGGAACATGAATGCTGTCAGGGACAACTTTTCCGCAGGAGAAAGACATGGATCAGGAGTAAATGGGATTGAAGGAGGATAAAAGCTGCAAATATTCTCTAAAAGATGTGTGCTTGGGTATTTAAAAAGACTGCTAAAGGGCACTTCTGTACTGACCATAAGCTTTACAGGGCTTGTTCTTGACTTCTGTGACTTTACAAATATTATGCATTCCAACAACTCTTGGACAGCGAGAAACTAATGTATTTTACTACGAATGCTGACATTTTAGAGCAAAATGGATTCTCACACATGGTTTGATGGAAGCCTCTCAGGACGACACCGCGTTGCCTCCTTCAGCGCGCCCTGTTAACCTCATAATGTTTATTGCCCGAGATTAAGAATTCACATCTAAACTCCACGCCCAAATGACATTTAAGTGCAAGGATTTTTTAAAGCGTAACTGCGTTTGGCTGAGTAAAATACTCACATTAGTTAATTATTTGAGAAAAGCAGCTGTAATGGCATGAATCTTTTATGGGGGTTCGCCTGGTGCCATGATCTCTAATAGCTTAACATTTCACTTTAGCACTCCCTCCATGCTAGTGCAGTCTTCTAATCAACAACTGTTTTACATGCTGGAGTGCAGGGCATGGGGGCAGCACACCACACAGGTCCAAATCTAGTGCACTTTGCCTCGCTGTCTGTTCTGAATAGCAAAAGGTCAGCAGTAAGGAAGACGCTTCAATTTATCAACACATTTCCTGTGAGGTAACATCCTCATGTGGGTTGGTATATTTCAGTCAGTCATATAATGTTTTCCCATATTACTTGATTTGGTCGATTTTTTTACCCCAGGGAGATTTAATAGCGGAAAAGAGAACCAAGATAAAAAAGAAGAGAAATAGCACAAGTACCCCTCTTGTTTCTTTTAAAACTGGAAAGCCATTTAACTAACATTTCTCCCAGGTCTGGCTATTACACAGTCTATTGACACACATTGCACCCGGGTTGGACTCTTTCTCAACCCCATCCATCGGTCACACAGATTGTCCCCTGGTAGGCAAAGGCCTGCAACATTAATGGAAATGGGGCGATGCTGGGAGCATAGAGCCTGGAGAAGCCTGGATGATCCCTCAGGCCATGGCTGCCACGGGATGAAATAGAGAGACTATTACAGCGGAGTTGTAAAGCCCCACACGCTCCACGCACTATCATAATAGAATATTGATTCTATCAGATGCCAGGCGCGGGCCTGTCCCTGCAATGAAGAAAAGAGCACTAAAGGTCATTGTGTAAAAGAACAGAGTGGGGTGGGGGGAGAGAGAGACAGAAGAGCAGAGAGGTAGAGAGGAACAGAATAGAATGGACAGGAAAGAAAGACTGTGCTTCTGCTGTTGTGAGACTGTATTTCTCTAATGTACCAATGCACCATGCTTTAACAGCGCGCTAAAAAACTATTAGAGAAAGTATAAGGACAAGTAGAAATGAGGTAAATGGTGTATGAATAAAGTTGAACCAATCTTAACACATTTCTGCTGTTCAATTAAACTAAAATCTGTCTTCTTTTCCTTTTTTCTTTGCATTGCTGCATCTGTCTCCACAGCCATAAGTAACAAGGAAGCAATTTCAACCATTAATTGTTGATCAAGGCGGTTGGGAAAAGCGCCAAAGGAAAAGGATGACAAATAAGCGCCCACCACGCGAACAGCAGTACAAATTACACCACAAGCAGGAGACGTTTATGCTTGATTGGAGCAATTTAATGTTTTCTTACAAAAAAAGCTCACAAATCCTGGGAGGACAGTTAAGGAAATGACTTTTTAATCATCCAAGGAGCCGCTGCGCCTTGTCTCTCCTGATGGCCCCATATTGAAGACTTAGAGCCATTGGGAGAAGGAGTTCATTGGTGGAGGCCGTTCTTAGCAACAGTTGGACTGATGTTACTTAAAAAGACAACTTTTCAGGGTGCAACTATCCCAACCTCAACAGGAAGAGTTTGAATAGGGAATGAAACTGTGAAAAGATCTGATGCAGGCCTTTAATGATAAATACATTTTATTAAATTGCTTTACTTTGTTAAATAGGTAAACATAGGTATTCTTTTTTTTTAGGATCCCAAACAGTTGGAGAAGACTTAGTACAAAACAAATAGTGTAGGCCTAAGTGTTACTGTATTGTCATTAAAAATGTAAATGTAAAGTATGTTATAATTTCTCTAGAATAATATTGTGAATAATTAGATTTATATATATTGTTTTTGTATAAAGCAGTTTGAGGTACTTTAAATATTGTAAAAATATTGAACTGCTAAATCCACAAAATCCACAGAAATGCACTCAACCTGTATTCAGAAACTGTGTCTTAAAACGAGCCACCAGGACATACAGTTTTGATGTCACAACTATACTATATATAGGGATAACATGCCGCTTCAGTGCTGTCATAGTCATTGCCCGGCTGCAATGACTGAAGACCTGCAAATACTGACCAATCAGAGCAGACTGGGCTTTAGGAGAGGCAGTGTTTCAGACAGAGAGTGAATACAGGTATATGCAGGCAGACAGACAGTATGAGAAAATCATGTGTTTTTGAATATCAAAGCATGTTAACCCATGTAGAAACCTGAAACCTGAAAATGAGCATAACATGTAATCTGGAACTAAGGCCCAAACTTCTCTGTGAAACAACATAAGTTACTGCAGCCTGTCTAAGTCAGGGGGACCATATGCTTAACAGTGCCACAGTTCCATGAACAATACATTAGGACATTGACTAATTTTCGGCGTGACATTATGGCCTGTACAAACTTCATGATGAATTCTGTTTTTCCAGGGCGCTTGGAAAATATATTCATGAAATTTCAATGTCCGATGAAACAAGTCATCTTTTAACCAGAGCTTGACTGTGACATACCATTCCTCATCTCTATTCCATGCAAGTCTTTATTTTAGTCAGATAAATATCCATTTGTCTTGTTGTATTTCTTTTTTTTTTTCAATTCACATGCAGCCCCAGTAATTGTAACAGTAGCTGCTGTCGGGGGCCCTGGCAAATGAAACTGCCATTGTCGCATCAAAAATAATCAATATGATGAGTCTTGTATATACTCCCATACTCAAAGTAATGTGATATTGATTTGGCACTCTGATATAGTACTCCTCTTCTGCACCAGAATGATAATTGGCTTTAGACAAATTCCAGCACAATCTTTCATCCCTCCCTCCCTCCTACTCTGCCCGGCCACCTCTTTTGTCTCAAAGCACCGATGCCAAACCCCTCAGCTCCAGATCCACTCTGCAGCCTGACTTTGTGTTTGTAACACACTTGGACAATAAAATGTTATTTTCTTTAATGCTAAACAACAGCAGGAATACAATTTGACCTGATCAGTCTGCATCAAACCATTTTACACGCAACTCAATTTGCATCTAAAAGACATGCAATTTCATATTGTATGCCTTCTCTTTCTTTCTTTCACCTTCACACACACACACACACACACACATACACACACAATGTGTGTACCTTAAGTTATTATGTTTCATAGTGTTGTGAGGCATTGTGGATGGCAGCTCTGAAAATCTAATACATTATTTAAATCCAAATCACCCTCCCCTGTCCGGCCATGTTATAGATGACACTAACACTGCCTCCCTCTCTCTCTCTCTTTCTCTCTCTCTATCTTTCTTTTTTTTTCTCTCTCTCTTTCTTTCTCTCTCTCTCTCTCTTCTCTTTTCCTTCTGAATCAAAGAGATGCCAAGGACCAAAACAATCATATGGATGGACTGATGGTTTGCAGTGGATGCTTGGACAGGTGGATAGAGGAATTGAAGAGGGGCAGAGAGGGTGGAGAAAAAAGACAAATGAAAGGAAGGGAAGAATGGGAGAGATGAATGAAGGGGAGGAAGAGGGAGAGAAGGAGACCGCAGAGGAAAGATGGAAAGATGGCAGGCCTCAACACCAGACAAGTCTGTATTGATTAGTGTGTGTAATAAAGAAAGTGAGACACTTGGCCCCAGAGAGGACATGGTTCATTGTGTGTCTGCTTTAACAAGGAGTGTACTGTATGTGTGTGAATGAATTTGTGTTTGAGATCTAAAGCCACTAAATATGCCGATGCATGCATTTTACACACATAAATGCCTATGGGTGTCTACAGAAATGAATAAATGAAAAAGCATATGTGCGTGTGCAACGTACGCACACTGTGTATGTGTCTGTTTGTTCGTGATGGCCCATGTACAGCGCATGCAAGCGTGTGTTTGCGCACGCTGCAGGCTGCATCCCCTATGCGCCATGTATGAAAACACCTCACACACCTCACATACACACACACACACACACCAACGGAGGCCTGCTCATGGAAAAATCAATAGGCCGGTGATAGAAATATGCTAGAATGTTCTCGAGGTGAAAGATTGATCTGAGCTCCATAGAGGGTCTGTCCAAAACCAAATAATGGTTAGGGGCCAGCGACCTCCAGATCTCCACAGAAAACAATAATTATAACCACACTGTGTATGCCTGGACTAAGCATAAAGGCCACGGTCAATGAAGGCTAGATGCTAACACTGCAAAGGTGGTGGCTCAGCGTTAAGAAAAACTGGAGCTTTCAACAATAATTAGGTCCATAACGTAATCGTCAGGATCGGTGTTTTAAAGGTTATGTTCACTGAAATGATAAAAAAAGACCTTATTTCCTCACTTACGTCCAACCCCTCATGCAGATTATTTCGGTTTTATTTAACCAATAAAGTTGTTCCATATCACCCCATCTTCACCACAATTTTGAGTCAGCTACTTCCCTAGGGACTATTTATTTGGTAGAGAGTAGTTCCAATGAAAACTGTCTGCAGCTAAAAACTGAAAACTGTTTATGTCGACACTGTGTAGTGCCCTGCCTTCCTAATACTTTTATTATTTAACTATTTAACATAAGAAATAATCAATACCACGACTGAACACAACTGTTTTGCCACACAATTTATCATAATTTTAAGTCCAGAGTTTCAAAGAGTTTACTGATGATTAAATCCAGAATGCCTTCTGCTAAAAGAGGATGTTCAGCCAAAAAAACCTGTATCGCTATAATTTTATACTGCACACTATGTGTGGCTACATCATGAATATGCCTGCAGGCATGGTCGCAGTAGCGTAGAGCCACTAGTTTTGGCTCTCTGGCCCGATGCAAGAGCAACAGAGCTGCTTCTACACTATGAATAAACCAAGTAAAAAATGTGAGTTGTCAAGCTACACTGAAGCCCACATTATGTCCAACGCATGATTTGTACCATAAGGTACAGATCCATAAAGTGCCTTGGCCTTCTTGTTGGTGATGCCTGTGTCCAGCTTGGTCCTGGCAGGTAAAGCAACCAGGCAGACAGAGAGACAGCCAACCATAAGCACTGAGCTGGTGTGAGGGGCTTTAATTGCTCTCTGTGCCTCATCATCATGAAAATGAGCTCTCAACTATATTTTGTCTTTTTTTTAAATTATGCTACAGGAGGCAAAAAGGTTTCCATATCAAAATGTTTCCGGGCTGAGTCTATTATAAATGTTTGGTTGAAAATGTGGTATTAAAACGCCCAAGTGAAAACTTTAAGTAGTTCTTGATAACCCGAAAGGAAAATATGCTAATGTATAAACCGTTATACAGTCTATGGTATAAACTGGTCTTGCTTTCTCAAGGCTGGATTGGCCAAGAGAACATCCTGATATTACCTAGCAAGCCTATCATCAGCACAGCCACTTCTTGAGTGATGAGTCTCCTACAGGAACCAACAGCTGTATGTGCAAATCATGCATATAAATCAATTACTGGGGCCCTATGTACTTTAAATGCACCCATTAATTAAGCAATGTCAGACACAATGAACCGTGAAGTTCATTACATTTTTAGCATTCAAACCCGGGATTATTTGAAGAGCACATGAGAGAGAGGGAGACGGGTTTACCTAATGATTAGCCCCATAGCTCAATGTCGGGCAGACGCCAGCGGAAATTTCAGGAAAGCTGTTTGTGAGAGGAGACAGAACAGCAGCAAGCTGTCTCAGCAATCTATGACACATGAAATGGTTGATCAAAAGGGAAGCAAGGAACAACAACAACTATGATCAGTGATGGCTGTGCCTACTTTTGAACTTTCAAGTAAAAAAACAAAAAAAACAACTCTCACACAACCATCAATAAAAGCTCTACATCGTCGATTGCAGCGAGTCATTTTTCGTACATGCAAAGTTTTTTCTGAACAGAACGTGCACTCTGTGACAGGTGATGTGTGTAATATTTATTTACATCCAAGCAAAGACAAACATTTTTTTTTTTATTAATCCAGTAAGAACGTTCCTAATCCTTTCCGTGAAGTGACAAAAAGAGTCAACAAAAATGAAGCTACAAGGTTTTCTTTCAACGGCTATATGCAGGTGTTTTGTGCACGGATATATGTGTCTGCATGTACATGTGTATCTGTGACCTCTGTGTTGCTTCGTGCCAGGCTGTAGTTTGGTTCAAGTTGCTGTGAGATGACAGGAGAGGTTGGGGGCGGGGGGTGGGGGGGCAGAGAGAAGAAGCTGGGCCCAGCTGCCTGGCATTAAGCAATGACCTCTGAATAATGAAAGATGGCGACAACATTTCCCACTCATTACAAGGTTCCACACTGTGACAAGATTTGCATATTCATATATTTTTCCCCTCCACCTCCCCTTCCCCTTTTTTTCCACTGCAAATGATTTTTTTCCCTGTGAGCAGGACATCTGCCTCCCTGACACTGCTCTGAAAGAGGAAAAAAAATAAATAAATATGTGTGCAGAGAGGCACATGATCTATCCAGATGCCACAGAAATATGGCACGATGTTGACATCTCTGCACACCCTGACCGTGTGTGTTTTCCACGGCTTAAGCACCAGGAAATCATGTTCGGGGTCAGTGGAGAAGAATACAGCTTGGGCAGGAAAACCTGACAGAGGTTTGGAATGTATATCTGTTTTGCATGTTATTGTTCTACCACATAAATGCCACTGTAACACTGGTGTTGCAGGTTACGCATAGTTCGGGCCCACTGAAACTCACTGAACTGGTGAACGGATTAGACCAGCTTTTTCCTGTAACTGGCTTGATTTTATCTCATCTGTGATCTGCGACGTGCCGATTGTTTTTATATCTTAACTTGTCTGTACTTTTATCGGATGTATTGTATTTATATGTTCAAGCCCCCAAGAAGACTAGACATGCATGTGCTTTTAACAGGGATCCTTCATTAAACTTAAATAGAATAAAATAAAATATATTGGAATAAAGAAAGCGTTAAATCATCCATTTATTTACATTTAACATTTTTAAATGATGTATGTGAAGACAGATACCTTGGTACTACTATGGTTACTTTGATTTAATAATTAAGATGTCATTTCAGAAAAATATCATAAAAATAAATAATATTTATAGAAGTCTAGTAAAAATACATTCAAGGTACACGCATCTAAGGTGAATTTCATCACTCTTCTCTGATGGATATTATTCTGTAGGTTTTCTCTGATCACAAAAGCATCAGAACGCCGAGCTCTTTCCCTCGTTACAGGACATCGTGTAATTACATTTCAACATCAAACAAAAAGTTGTCGTAAATGTAGTATGCAAAGACAGTAAATGTACAAAGTTCTTCATCAAAAGAAATGCGTAAAAAAAACAACCAAAAAAACAATCACAAAAGGTTTGAAAAGACAAAAAAAGCAGTAAAAGTGGAAATTTCAATCCCTTTTATTTAGTTGGTAACTTTAATTCAAATGAATCAGGCTGAGCTGCACCCGCCAACCGTGCCGGAAGAGTCGCCGATCTCAATGTGCAGCATAACGATCACCGCAGCACTTCTGAATACAAACTGTTTTATGTGAACACCTCAAGCTGAGGGCTACATAAATATAGAATTAGACAAAGTGTTATTTTTTTCTTTTTATGTTTTATTTTTCCCCTCTTTTCTCACTCTCCAGCAACATCCCCAGGTTGGGTTGGCTCTAAGCAGATGCAAGCACTTACTTCAAAAAAGTTGTAGCTCCCTTATGATAGCTCTGCAAAAAGGTTTTCTTTTAACTTAAATCAGCAAATGTGTGGAGCAGAGACCTAGCGGCGTGTTTCTCTTCCCCGGAAATAATTGCTCCCAGGGATCAATTTGAAATTTAAATTGTGGTGAAATGGTGTTTGTCATTAACAATCAAATATTTGAACCATTGAAATACCTTTGCCCCCACTGTATCTGTACCCTCTGCCCCCAGTTGAAAATATTGCAGAGGGCATTGTTTTGATGATGATGAACTGAAACGTTGGTAATACTCTCAGAAAACATCACACGAGAGAAAAAAAAATATAGATTCATATAAAGGTATTAACATATGAAAACAAATACATACCACAGCAATAGTTGTGCTTTTTTAGCTACAATTTGCTTCAGAAACCAACACGTATGATATATTATTAAAGAAAGGCATACAGGGAAAGTAAAAACAACAAGATGATTGGGTAAAAGGATGAGAAGAATATAGACAGAGAGAGAGGTAGTAAAGTAGGACAGAAAGAGAGAGAGAAGAGTTTCCTGTCATCTCTGAGAAGCACCGTCTCTGCTTAATGTTCATTAGAGGGCTGATTGAATTGGGGGGTGTAGCACTGTCACTGTTAATGGAGTGATCTCTAATTGGAGCACATTAGCTCTATAGGTTCTGGCTAGTGTCAAAGGCAGACAGAAGGGCAGGATGCAACACAAGAGTCTAACACATCCTGCCAATGCTGAAAATACACCAGATTAAACTAAATGTCATTATCTGTTGAGCGTTTGCGCACAGTGGAGATACACAATCGATCAATTCCCTATAGAATTATGCTGACATGTTGTGCTTTCCTCATTTCACATCACAGATGGACTGATACATGTTGTTAAAGAGATGTCATGTTTTTTATTTGAATAATGCAGGTTGAGGTGCTATATAAATACAGTGAAAGTATCAAAATGCTCAATCCACAGAGAAATGCACTCAACCTGTATTCAGAAACTGTGTCTTTAAACGAGCCGTCAGGACTTCTGTACAGTTGTGATGTCACAACTTTACTATACATAGGTAACAAGTGCTGCTGCAGTACCGTTACAGTTATTTCTTGGCTTTAATGACAGTGGAGAGATGCCGAGAGCGCAGATGAGGAAGTCCTGGAAACGCTGAGCAATCAGAACAGACTGGGCTTATAACTGGGTGAATAAAGGTGTATTAAGACCGTAGACAGTATGAGAAAATCTAAATGTTTTTGAACATTAAAGCATGTAAACATATTGTAGTAGAAACACAAAATACAAGTATGAACCTGAAAATAAGCAAAATATGGGACCTTTAAGTTTTTAGGCTGGGAAGGCCTGTGTCTCTATCAGAGCTCTGAGGATAAGAAACAGAGGTGTTTGTGTGTGTGTGTGTGTGTTTGCGAGCGAGAGAGAGAGATGTGTGTGTCCATATGCACTGTGCACCACGCACCCCCCCCCCCCCCCCCCCGGGCCATGACTGTGATGGTTTAAACATAGAGGTGAGGAGCAACTTCAAGGCCAAAGTAAGGTGTGTTCCTGATAATGAAGAGCACAAATGGCTGCCATCACCATCCAAAAAGACCCAGAACTTGAGCCGTAATGGCTGCCCATAAAGGAGAATCATCATCAATGAAAATGACAGGTTATTAAGATCCGATTTTAGGGGGGGCTATGGCTTTAGTATGATAGGTTAGCTATCTATAAAACCTTTAAAGCCTGGCCCTCAACGACATCAGTCCCGATTCTCATCTCCCCGCGCCCTGTGCAGGAGACACATGCTAATAAGCTCACAACCTTTAATTAAGCAATATGTGTAAGTAGGCAGCCATTATGGCCTGATTTGTGAGCCACTTCATTACACTGAGCACCGGCTAGCAGACACATATTCAATACAAATCAAGCTGGCCTGAATATTATCCTGCTTAATGTGAGGCCAATATTGATATTTTATCACTCTTGTTCTGATTAGTGACTTTTAAAATCTTAATTTTTCTCTGTGTTGAGGCAGCGCTGAACATCCAACGGCCTGCATTCATTAGAACGGATGTTGCATATTGTTTAATAGGTTACAAATAGTTTACATATAATATTTACAACATTTACAATACTGTTTTCGGTTCCCTATATTGTTTTGAGTTAACCTTTCCTCAGATTTTTAAAGGTCCCATATAGTGCAACGTGAGATTTCTGTGTTTTTTCTCACTATAAAGCAGGTCAAGATGCTATATACATACTGTGAAAGGAACAAAACGCCTAATCCTCAAATGCACAAAGCCTGTATTCAGAAACAGTGCCTTTAAACGAACCATCACAACTTCTGTTCAGTTGTGATGTCATCAGAGCAGACTGGGCTTTTTAGGAGAGGGGGCCTTAAAGAGACAGAAGCTAAAACAGTGTTTCCCACGGAGGTTGAATACAGGTATATTCACACTGATATTCTGAATATTAAAGCATGTAAACCTAATCTAGCAGAAACCCAAAATACAATACGAGGTATGAACCTGAAAACTAGGATATTATGTCCTCTTTGAGCATTTTCTTTGTTGAGCTACATTTCAGCTTTTAATGTTTGAAAACTATACAAAAAGCACAAATTATTCAAATATTCAAGAAATGTGACAACTACTGCAGAGACTTCAAATTAAACAGACAGTTGATAAGTTGACTTACATTAGTTTAGGGTCCAAATGTGTGTTCCTTTGCTTTAATATCATTGGTTGAAGTCTTGCAGTGCAAAACTGGAGCCACACCCGCTTCCTCCAACTGGCTCAATGCGATGAGACCCTGAGGGAACGAAACACCTGATGAAACTGAGTAAATTCTGTTGAACAAACAGCAGGTAGAAAAAAAGGTTTGCAAAGTAAAAGGGTCACATGTGTGTGCTCTCATACTGTAACACTCACGCCCAAATGGTTTTTTCCTTTTCCGCAGCGGATGTGGAGCACTCGCGCCTTCCTTGTCCTCGCTCTGATTGGCAGAGCCCTGACCCAGGCGGGGAACCATCCTGGTTGCATTTTCCACCCCTTCAATGTCACCAATCACCTTCAGAAAAAAAAAACACGTGTGTGAGAGTCATCAAGGCAACATGAATGGAAACTTGACAACAAGTGAATGGTATAACAACTGTTTCAGGAGACCCGAGGGGTCAAATGCATCAAGCATGCAAAAGCACAGGTTGAACTTGGATGACAGTGACTGAGATTGGCAGGAGAAAAGCTATTTTCCTTGAGGCCAGTGAGTTGTGTTGTCTCTAGCTTTGTTCCGGTGCTCAGAGTGAACTTGGAGGAGAAGCAGAAATGGAGACTTTATGTGACACACTACCTCCAGTCCCAGAGGGGAAACAGCTCTTACAACTCTGGACTGGCCTATTTATGTACAGTGATATAAAATACAATTTAAATCTCACTGGCCACAATAAAATGAAAGATTGCAAAAGTGTCTAAAGTCTCTTTTGATAATGAATGATGTTGGAGGGTATTAGCAGATAAAGTGATGGTATCCACTCTGCTCTTCAGTTTTACTCAGTCTGACAGAACTTTCAAATGGATGGCGGATGTTTACATATGTTTATTTTTCAAATACAATATATTCCGGCCCAACTCCGACTGCGGACGCCTCAATGGTATTAATCAATCACCTCCATGTTCTATGATAGTGCGCCAGCTATTGAGCCTCTCTGCAATTGCAGTTTACCCAAAGCTCAGATGTTTTGTTGTTTTTTTTTTGGTGACTCAGCCTCCTTCCAAAGGCCTTGGCGCAGATGCAGAGGAGCTGGAAATGCTGACCAATCAGAACAGACTGTGTTATTTCAGGAGGGGGGCTTAAAGACACAGGTGCTAAAATGTGTTTTAGACAAAATAAGATAAAACAGAACAACATTAAAACACGTGAGCATGCCCTAGTATGGACCTGAAAATGAGCTTTATATGTCCCCTTTAATATATTTTTTTAAACATAAATCTACAAAGAAAATACATTCTGTGAAATTGTTTGTATATACAATGATGTTTTGATGTTCTTTTGCCAAAGCCAAAAGTGCTTCTGCATTCTTTACACACATCTAAAGCTCTATTTCATAACAGCATCAAGTAGTCAAGTCAAAAAGGTAGGCTTGCACTTTTCTAAAGTTGCAAATTATACAGATAGAGCAGCAATTTAGCAAACTTGAAAACTGTGCCAGTGCTTCTTTATCTAGAACAAGTATAAACTTGCCAGATAATTACATGCGGTGTACTTTGGAGAAGTCCTCCTGCTAAGCAGATATGGCTGCCAGGGAGGCATTAATCTCCTCATGCAACATACAGTATGAAGCCAAGGACATTCTCTCTCTCTCTCTCTCTCTCTCTCTCTCTCTCTCTCTCTCTCTCTCTGCCACACACACAGACACAGCATACAGAGCACACCCACTTCCTGTATAAATCATATTCATATTTCTGAGGGCTGCCGATGACCTCACGGCAAATGAAGCGTGGGTCCTCAGCTCCTCAGCGGCAATCAAACGTGCGGCAGAGTAATTACAAAAAAGGGGTAGGAGGGAGAATTGATGTGGTTTGTCAATTAATGTTGCTGCAAGGTGTTTTTTTTTCCAAAGGTTAACTTCTTCATATTCTCTGCATGCTGAATTAGGTCAATATTGGTCCGGCAGAGAGTCGTCATCATGTGCGGATGGACGGTGGGCTGAGTCATGCAAAGATTAGACAAAGGCTCCTTGTTAATGAGAGATTTGATGGCATTTCATGATGATGAGGTGTCCCTTATGGAAGCGCTCTGCCTTCCATTCCTCATATTCTCCGATTATCATCATCATCATCTGTCATTATCATCACCATATTTATCAGCTTTGTCACTGTTATTATAAAAATCTACAAACTATAAGGGGATGTCCTCTGCTAATTATACAACCCATGCATAACACAACACAGACTTCCCTGCTGAGGTTAAGATAATTTAATGCAATACAGTTAAAACTTTACTATGTGAATAAACTGCATGTCTTTTGTTTCTACAAATGGTTGAGCTCCCCTCCGCCTCCACCAAAAAAAGGGAGAAAAAAGCACAGCTGAAATTGCAGAGAAAAGTGTTTTTATTTATACAAGTCGCTGGAGATGCTCATCATCAGCGTTTTTTCCGAGCCATAAATAATTTGCGGAGAGAGGTAATATTCAAGCTGGCAGAGCCTTAGTTGTGCATCTTTAATGGAAGTTTTACAGAAGCTGAGCCAGTTCTTGCATATGCTGCTGCCTCCCATATGGAGGAAAGGAGACAAAAGGGGCACAGTTGGCTTGTCCTATCTTTTTATAAGTCCATCGACACTTAAATGCTAGCCCCGGAGAAAAAACGACACAGGGGGACATAAACCCACTGTGGTTTTAGGAGGGAAGATAATGACTTTGCCTGCATTAATTTCTTCATCAGCCATCTTGTTTCCTCAGACAGAGTGGTTATGAGGCCTTCTCTGAAGGTCCTAGGTTATATAGATGCATTTCCCTGCATAATTTCGGCCTTAACAGTTGTTGTCAGCAGTGCATTTTGCGAGTTGGCAGCTGGGTAACATCTGTTTATAGGTAATGAGTGTTTGAAAAGCTACACCTCACTTTACCTTTAATGTCTTTTATTGGAGCGCACTGATGGGAACGTAGCTTTAACTTTTTCTATTGTTGTGATTCAGCGATAAGATTCCTTCAACATGGTCAATATTACAAACACCCGCCTCGGGCAACACGCTGAATGAGAACATATGATGGATCATTAATATTAACTTTCTTTACACATAATTCAATACGCAAGTCAATAAAGACTTCGTTATCATTACATTTTTACTACTCATCCACAACTCTGGATTCACACCTTCCACTCCGTTCCTACTTCTTGCTAACGAACGCAACACAGAAAGAAAGAAAAAAACTTTCAGTCAACATTGCTGGTTCAATATATGGCTGAATAAACAACAGAAATATTTTGTTTCTCATGACTCAGTTTCTCTCACTAGCAAATCAAACAGGACACACCTCGCTCTTCTGCTCCGTTCAAATAGTGTCTAACAGTGTCTATAGCTCAGGGCTTTTCTTCCAGGACTTGCCTTTTAAGGTGTACGTTTAGACACATTTTGGATGTAAATTTGTGGGTATTATGCAAAGTAACTAGCCCCTGGAGCTGTGGTCATGTTAGTCTAAGGGAGGAGCAAGTCCTCCAGGGCATTGGTGTCCAGGACAATGCCTGAAAAAACAAGAGCTCTTTAAAGGAAATGAGCCATCCGTCAATATTTCCTCAGTAAATGGAAACAGACTTCTTAAGTAGGATTAGTCTTTTAACTAACTGGGACAGAGAATGGAGTCACATTATTAGAGTCAAATGACATTGTTTTTGTCACTCCCTGTCCTATTTCAAGTGTAATTTATGATCAAGATAAAAAAAAACGATGCATGTGTTGTATACTACTAATAGTAATAGTGATAAAGAGGAAAATATATTTGTGCATATGTTCTTAAATTAAAATGTTACAACAAAAGATATTATTTTCTAATGATATTCTAATATGTTGCAATAAAGTCTGTGTGGACATGTGAAATATACCTCAGCATACTTGGCTTTTAGTGACAAATTACATTAGATTTTTATTGCTCAAACAGGATTCATGCTACATAATACTTATTCTAGTAACATAGCAGTGTAACCACATCACCATAAAACATGCTATTATTCAGATAAGTGAATAAAGTAATAGGCCTATACAGGAAACCCCATAATATTGCTTGAAAATGTCATAAATCTAAGAATGGTGAGGAACTTCTCTGCATTACTGTGGTCACTGCATCTCGTAGTAGAGTCATTTTCTATTTCATTCTATATATTTTATCTATTTAATTTTTCCACAAGTGCCTGCACAGCTGTTATTTCTCCTTGAAGAGCTGTCACCTTACATCTGAAGGCCAGTTTGTACACAGCACCCTGTCGCAGTGTGCGTATCGCTGCCAGAATTATATAAAGCACTAATAAAATCAGCTCAAGTGTTCTTCGGAGTGCTGGGGATGCCCTTTGGTGATTCCTGGATCTTGCTCTATACATAAAACCAGCCTATATATTCAGGGGAGGATTAGTTTTGAATATGTAAAGTGGGGGTCCGTGCTGCGAGGCTGAGGGGAATGGCATAGTGCTCTCTTGGCGACACTGCGCATTGGTGTTATCGCTCCCCACTACCAGCGGGTGAAAGAGGATGCCATCGGCATCTCTTGCTACTGGAGGTCCCTGCCTGTTAAGTTGCAAGGAACAGACAGAAACACCCAAGGGACACAGTGTGTGTGAGAAAAGAGAGCAACAGAAAGAGACTTGTGTGTGTGTGTGTGTGTGTGTGTGTGTGCGCGCTCGTGTTTCCAAGGACAGTAACACCTATCTTTCACTTAAGGTGGCCTCTATGAAATTCCCTTAACAGTCTAAAGAATGGAGAGTCAGCACAGCAATGGCAGGGATTCAGTATTTTACTCTCAGCGAGCTAAGTTGTCTGTGTGTCAGGATTATCAGTGTGGTAAATGTGTGTCTGCATTTGTGTGTTTGTTCTTAGTGTATACCATTTTTTTCCACTCACAGATTTGTGTGTTTGTTTGTGTCGATGTGTGTGTGCTGTAGGACTATGAACAATCCACCCAGATGTCTCATCTGCTATGCCCAGGTCTAGAGGCTTCACGCACACGCACACACACACACACACACGCACGCACACACACACACACACCCACCCACCCACACGCACACGCACGCACACACGCACACACACACACACACACACACACACAGACGCACACACACAAAGACAGTGCAACACCATTAATAAATATACCATGCTGTGTGTTTACTCACATAAGCTCACCATCACTCAAATTATGACGGAGAACCATTAGAACGTAAAAGAGCCTCAGAGCTAATTGTTAGCGCATATTGCCTCCCCTCCTTCCTCACTCCACTGACATTCAAACTTCAAAATATTCATTTTATTGGGATGATCCAGGTTGCTCTTGGGCAACTGACAGAATGATTGAGGAAAAGAATGACTTATTGCTACTTCAGCAGGAGTCACATAGCACCACTTTTACTTCGGCAACAATATGTGAATCAGTTTGTTTCTGACCCGGCTTTCTTCCGGGGGCTAGAAGGACGAGGAACTAAATATAAGTTGCAATAATTACAATGCACGGCAAAGTGAGGTTGCATTGTGTGGCTGTTTTTTGCTGTCAAACATGACGTTTCGTTATAAATCATAACATAGTGTTGAACAGGATGAGGCGCTGGAATTTTTATTATACCGTAGAGATTGTAAATGGTTGTTACAAGCACAGGAGACAGAAAAAAAGGGGAGTTTTGTTGACTTAGTTGTAGTAACAGTTACATTCACATGATTTGCAAAAAAACACCTAGAGCAAGAGTAAAAACTTTGTTGCGCATTTGAGAAAGTTTTATCGAATTTGGAACTTCAATTCAGCTTTTCTAATACGATACATTGCATTGTACATAAAAATATATCAATTGAAATACAGGTAGTGTAAAGATTTGATGATATCCCACCTCAATGATAGCCCCATCTGGCTGTCGGAGGAAGTGCCGGTATCGCTGTTTCAGCCCACTCAGGTACAGGGTGTAGACTGCTACATGGGTGCTGGTCTCGCCCTCTGGTAGGGGTGCACCCCCTTGCCTTGCGGGGTCATTATGGGCTGCAGAGCCTGCCAAGGGGTCTTCCACTGTCCAGATATAGTCGTAGACTGCAACCTAATCAAGCACAAACATGAACGGTGATGATATATTGTGAACAATGGGCCTCATGCATAAAATGTGCATACAAAAAATTTGAGAACTTTTGTGGCATTCATCAATACTTGTGTACTTCCAGCTTGTTCTTAAGTACGAACAAAATTTAAGACTGCCCTGGAAAAGCCAACTTGCATTTAGTGTCTTGAAATATTAATAATGATTATGAAAAAGCAATTTATCTTATGGAAACACATTATAAAATGTTCTACAATGATTTATTTATAAATTTAATAATATTAAATGTTTACATTTATTAAAGCTGATTAAGTCTTGCCTAGAGATTACAATGAAAATAGAGAAAAATGCCGGCACACATACTCCCACACACACACCTGTCCTGCTGGCCAGGGGAGCGCATGATTCTTTAATGCTCCCTCTTCTTGTTTTCTAAAGATTAATTTGTTTCTTTGAGAGTCATTAATTTGTTAAAAAGTGGATGACAAACGCTGAAGTGTCTGAAACTTCATAAAGTTTCTATTGTTTTTCGTTGCATTTTTATCCCGTTTTCTCTCTTTCCTTCTTTTGTCTAAGTCAAACATCACCTGTCAAATGTCAGTGGATTGTTTGTTTGTAGTTCGCACACGGCACTAAAGTCTGCTGCCCTTATATGGGTTTATCTGGGCGCTTATCTATGCTTGGCACGCACATCCAATTTAAGATCAAATGCAATTCATCAACATACTCAGGTGAGTAAAAACAGATTGGCCTTCGGCAAAGGTTTCATTTTCTTCCTATTGCTTTGTGCAAGAACAAATATAAGAGAAAAATAAGACAACATTAATGCAAGAGGCCCATGGACTGTTAAGTCTTTCTTATGATATAAGGAAGATCCTTATATCATCCTGATATCCAAGATGTCACGGTGGGCTGCTCAATGGTCATGTTGGGAAATCCAACCCAAAAAGAAAAACAATAAATGAAATAATGTAAGTAAGATCGATGTTTTCATGAAGGTCTTTGCACTTAAAGACAAAGAGTTTTCTGTGTGTGTGTGTGTGTGTGTGTGACACTATACAGCAGGCACAAAAACGAGTGTCAGTAACTTCAAACTCCTATGTACAGCATATTAAAATAAGCCCCAATCTTACCTGGCAAATTGTTGTGATGCTCATTTCAATTACATACTACTGCAGCCATTAGATAAGCACCAGTGGCATACAGTACATCAGCACGCTAATTCCTCGTACTGCCTGAGTCCTGTGGGGCCTTATCTGTGGCAGGTAAAGAGACAGGTTGTGTTTGTGATCATGCATACATATGTATAATCCTAGTGGAAGGCTTGTTTGTGACTCTTTGTGTGTGTGTATGTGTGTGTGTGTGTGTGTGTGTGTGTGTGTGTGTGTGTGTGTGTGTGTGTGTGTGTGTGTGTGTGTGTGTGTGTGCTTGTGTGTATGTCTGTGTGTGTGTGTGTGTGTGTGTGTGTGTGCATGCACGCGTGTTTGTGTGTGTGTGTATTGTGGGCTTAGACACCTGTAATGCGCTGCCCTTCTGTATTAGGGTGAGACATGGGGAGCAAGCAGAGCGTGTAACATGTTATATAGGTCATGTAACTCGAAGTCATCCATGTGTGAATATCATGGAAGCTCTCAACCTCTCTGATAGTGTCTGCTGGTGAAGCTTGAATGTGTGCTGATCACAGACCGTAGATCTTATGACGTGACGTTTAAGGATGCAATAATGAAGCTCAGAGAATGTAAGGAGGAAGACTCTTACACTCTTTGTGCCTCTCTCTCCTTCACTATAAGTAGTCCAATGGGATCTTGCCACGATCTCCCTAAGCCAATCATGTAGTTGCTGCCAAACTTTAAAATCTGTTCTCCTCTTTGCTGCTGTCAGTTGTCATTTCAGTACAAATTGAAGCAGCCCTCCTCCACCCCTTCACCTCAAATCGCAGTAGCTCAGTCCATAGGTGACTTGGCTGGGAACCGTAGGGTCGCTGGTTCAAGTCCCTTTGTGGACCATGTATGGAGCGTGGACTGGTGGCTGGAGAGGTGCCAGTTCATCTCCTGGGCACTGCCAAGGTGCTGCTGAGCAAGGCACCGAACCCCCAACTGCTCGGGGCGCTGGTCACTGGCAGCCCCCTCGCTCTAACATCTCTCCTCAATTGCATGTATAGGTCCTGGTTGTGCATGTGTGTATTTCGGGCCTGTGTGTGTAACATGTATGATAATAAGAGTGAAAAAATTGAATTTCCCCGTGTGGGATAAAAAAAATAAAGTAATTCTTCATTCAGCGCAGACCTGCAGTCTACTGTAGATCTTCAGTACCTCTCTTCACCACAACCACCACCACCAGTGTCTAGACCCGAGGTGAATATCTACTGATCATGGCATCACTACCCCCTATACTGTCTCAAAGATTTTCCTATCACCAAAGACTTTTCACATCTCTTATCATGTATTTTGTAATCAATTATCGTTCACTCTAAATCATTCATTAATCAGTCATTAATCACAAGGACTCACACACCTAAAAAACACTAATGCACATCTATATACTCTATTTAAACTTACATTTTAATGCCAAACTTTTTAATCATTCTAACCCTCTGCCACAAAATAACATACAGTATATTTGTGCCCATGTGGAAGCACCTGTGAGACTAATAAAACCGTGCACAGGGGGATCAGTGGTGTAGAGCGCATGGTTAAGTGTGTATACACTATCACTAAAAAGCAGATTGTGGTGCTATTCCTTACTTTAACTCACTCATAACCCCCCTCCAAAACACATGCGCACGCACACACGCACACACACACACACACACACACACACACACACACACACACACACACACACACACACACACACACACACACACACACACACACACACACACACACAGTATTATAGAGTGGGAAGTTTTTCAAGTAGTTTCTAAAACTCAAGGTGACCCCCTAATTGCCTGCGTAATTATGATTCGTCTAAAAATACAGAAAAAGGAAAAAGGCAAAGTCATTCAGCGGGCCATGAGTGGCAGGGTCAAGCTGAAGGAGAGGTTTAATTTGGTGGTGTATCGCTGTCACCCCACACTTATAAACGGTTAGCCAAACACAACTCTAGGCACTTCACCAAGAAAACAGTGAGTACCATTACCCCAATTGTAATTAGAGACATTACATAAACTGCAAACCAGACAGCCTCATGAGTAGAAAGGACCTCATTGTCAAAATGTCAAAGAGTCATGCATGCAGAGAGAGAGAAGACTATCTAAGAACATTTAAAGAAGGTGTGTGTGTGTGTGTGTGTGTGTGCATGTGTGTAAGGGGGGGAGTTGGGGATGCATCTCTTCAACGCTAATTAAGGCGCTCATTAGTGGAATCGCCTCAACTGCGCCTTGCCTCTAGCTTGGCCTGGGCCCACACTGGGGGAAACTGATTACCTGAATTCCTTAAGTAATCAGCACCTCTGCAAGGCAGCAATCAGTCTGTTTGGATAGTGTGTGTATGTTGATTTTTTTGTTTGTTGAGGAAACACAAGTGGGAATGTGCCAAATATCCTAGATTTCATCCTATAGTGTGGTTCTCAGCCTGTTCATGATGCAGTAAGATATCACAAACATTTAAAGTCACAAATGTGGAAAAAAGTAGTAAGAAAACACCCTTTCCCACTGTGCTGGTCACAGGTCCCAGTCCAAGATTTCAAAAACCAAGCTGCACAGCGGTGATAGAAACACCGCAGAGCCTCTGTACTCACAGTCACTTTGGTTAAACACACCTGCTTAAATTGCCCATGTGTGGTGTGCATATGTATTTTGGCTTGCATGAAAATAGATTTTTTTTCTTAAATGTTAGCCATGCCACCATCCTACGCTAATTAGCACGTGAAATCCAGTTGACAAGACGAGACAAAAGCTTAAAAAGGTGTTTGTGTGTTCGGATTGGGTGATGCCATTTCATGCAATGCACCATGGCTCTCAGGATCCATCATTGCTGAGACACAGAAAGGAAAGAGCATTAGAGGGCCTGTCTGCTCCACATTATTCTGTTCTGGTCTGTTGTGTTGCGTTATGGTGCTAGCCTGGCTTCTAGCCCTAGCTTGAGTGCTCTCTCCACTCCACCATTGTTCCATTTGATAGCACTAAGTGACTGATTTAGGTTCAATGCCTGCATGGAGCAGACAGGCCAGCTGTGGGTTAAGCTGATAGCATTCAAGTGAGCTAACCCAATTCAGACCCAATCAAGCCGGGATTTATTGTTGGGGTCTGTATTTAGAAATCTGATAGAGTCTGCATCAGTCCCTTGACTTGCATCAGGGGAGACGGGCCTTATTTCTTTTAGCTGAGGACTATAAACAGCAAACCATGTTTTCCAGCAGGGACATAAATTTGTAGACATTACCGCAAATGCACATAGAGAATGGGAGGGGAGGGACAGGGGCACAGGAAGTGGGGATGGCACAGCTGCAGACATGGCTCCAATGTGGTTCACAAATATAGTCTGTCTGTCTTTCTGGGAGAAGATGCGATTTCACACCAATCGAATCATACCATTCCACAAATGAATGCAGAATGAAAGCAATCAGTATTTAAATACAGACGCCTGTGGAAAGCTTTTCTTTTTAAAAATGTACTGTGACTTGTAATAAAATTTGACTGACCTGTCAATCATGTTTATTCAAGTGTGCGCAAATATAAAGTCCGTCAAGACATGGATTTGGAATTCACTTGCTGTTGAGTTAGTTTGAGGCCAAAAAATAGGCAACACTGCCTCTGAGATAAATGGGTAAATGCACTACATCCTAAAATGGATTTTCTTTTGTGTTATTTTACTTTATATATATATATATATATATATATATATATATATATATATATATATAAATGACCTATATTCATACCTAAATTAGGATTTAAACTTGCAACTTACAGCTAAAAAGAGGGCAGACAGTTTCTGGGAATTAAATAGTAATTTCCCACTGGGAGACAGACTGGTCTAGTAATCGCTATGTCTTGGGTACGTACAGTGTATTTTATATACTTGCCCTTAACTGTCAGAACTATCAATGTCTGACATTTCCCCCCTCGTTTTGTGACATGTCGGACACAAACAATGTCTAGAGGTTGACCGTTACTGAATGCTGTCCGGCATGTCCCTGCTGACAACCAAAACAGTTCCCAAACTCGACCCAATGACCCCCTGTAAAAAACGTTGCTACTCTCAACTGATAATCAAAATACTGTGTCAAAATAGGAACCAATCGCAAGCCTAGAGAGCAAATTCAAAGTCACCTGTAGTCAACTCATGCGCTACACTACTAGAAGGCGGGATGCATCACTGACTAATAAACACAAGGAGTGAGTTATCCATAGGCATTAAATATTAAGCTTTTCTAGGGAGTGTGATGCATTTGTGTATGATATATGAGTACATATGATCCAGTGTGTGTGAATGAACTGAAGAGAAGAGAGGACATGAAGTCTTCATGGCCAGGCAGACTGAGCTGGGCGGGCAATTGTCCAGGCAGGAGCCTAAGGCGTGGGCACACAGGCTTGTCAGTCCTCATGATCCTTTAATGATTGATCCAAACTAGATAGCCATCATTACCATCCATGCGCTCTCTTCCCCAGGTATCCCTTCTTCTGTCTAATTTTACCTTCCATTTGCATGTTCCCATGGACTAATTAAATATTTCCCTCTCTCTCTCTCTTTGTCTCTCTCTCTCTCTCTCTCTCTCTCTCTCTCTCTCTCTCTCTCTCTCTCTCTCTCTCTCTCTCTCTCCCTCTGTCCATTGGTATGAAAAATAATGCAGCACATTTTTGGCACATTATTATGTATGAAATGTGAGGGCATAATGTATCCCAGTTGGTTGAAGTTCTCTAGACCCTGACTGTAATAAGCACAACAGAAGTAGTAGTAGTAGAAGTAGTAGCTGCATACAGCCGGTGCGAATGCAATACATTCCTTTTCTCCCACCCTCTCGCTATCTATGCTGACCTTCTCTCCATATACCATCAGCGTGCTTTCTAAGGTTTTCCACCCTTCACGCAATTCATACATAGGAGTGCTGGGGTTTTCTCCTGCCACTGCCACCATCATTTTGGTTTGTAGTTCTGTCCCACTTGGCTTTAATTTACAGTGCGAAAATAATTAGAATCTCACTTTTGCGAAGAGTGGAGTGAAAATGTAAACAATGCTTCCCTGCGGGCGGGTGCTTCATCACTTTGACAGGTGCATTTGAATTTGCCTGGGTGGCGGACAGGCTTGGTTATTTATGTGTCAGTCGCACATGGAAGCCCCGGCTGTGGCTGGGACTATGGTTTGGGACTGAGACTAGGGACGAGATTGGAGGGCTGTTGAGTGGGGGATATAGGTTTAGATTTGGGAGAAAACAAAGGATGGTGCTGGTTCTGAAATGGGGATGAGGATGGTTCTGACACTTAGGAAGGGCCACGGCAGTATTGGGAATGGAGCTGGATGAGGGGCTTGTGCTGTGGCTGAAGACAGATTTATAGTTGTAGTGAGGAGAGGCCTGAGGATGAGGAAGAGTACTACTTAAGTACTTAGTCTAGATTTAGAGTAAGGGAGTGAAATTAAGGCTGGGTTTGGGCATGGGCATGTGGATGGTGCTTGAGTTGGTGCTATTGGGTGTACTTGAAATGAAATAAAAGTGTAAGGACTTGGCTTCATAGGCTTGTACCTGCATGTTATAATAACTCTGGATCTTAAGTAGAGCTTTCTTTGTAAAAAATAGTATTTTTGAGTATATCGATCCTTTGAAATGTTTTATAAGATTTGAATGTTGCCAAAGATGAACCAAATCTTAATCACAAAAGTGTAAGCATAGTGCATCAGGAAACATCTGGACTAATTGAGATAGATATTTTAGCAATTACGGTTGTTAGACCACTGCAGCACATTAAGAAAGGCCAGGCTCTCCTTACATAAACCTAAGAGCCAGGTTGTCCATTCAAGGCATGGCAATGGATAAGGCCAAATGGTGTCCACGAACAAATTTAGAATGCACTGAACATTCTTTTGTATCAAGTAATACAATATCAGAGCTATTAGAACTTCTCAGGGATGCTTGATACTCACATATTTGGCAAAACAAATATGCGACTATGATGATATATTGGCATTCTGAATTATATGCCTCATACAAATTGCTTATTTGCTCAAAACCACTTTATCAAACCACTGTATGGAAGCTACTGTATCTTAAACCGGACCATTGATTTCAATAAACATTGATTTCAATAGCCTCTCATTTCCTAGCGCTTGTATTTACATTGTCACAGCAACATCATTAGGTGTTACCATCAACACAAAAGACAGACAGAACATGAAAATGCAATGGGCACCCTAGCACAGATAGGAGCATCAATGATTATTGCCAAGTGAGAGAAGAGGTAGACATGGTTGCTTCTTTTGTCCACAGATCCTCATCCACACACACACACACACACACACACACACACACACACACACACATATACATCCACGCTCAGACAAAGCCTCACACAGTGCGAGGCAATGCATGCGTGCATCTCCCGTGCCTGCGGGCGCTTGGGGCTAGGCAGCAGGGATTGGAGGGAGCGAGGGGGTGGAGGGTTGTGGGGAGATGAGGAGGAGGGGTGGCGGGAGTGTGTACTGTGCAGAGGCTCTCTAAGCTATAGAGGGTCAATCCCTACACTCCATTCTACCCCCATCACCACCACCACCACCACCACCCTGTCTGTCAGAGCTGGCCCGGACTCAAGGCCTGTTTCCTCAGCAATGGGTTCATACCACAGACACAGACTGTACTGTATGCAAGCACACAAACATAAGTGCCAATGAGGGTTTATGGACACATGTAAACATGTACTGGGTTCACACACTCACTATTACTCATAATAGGCACATATACTGTAGTACAGATGGACAGGCTTTGTACGTCAGGGGTCACACTGCACAAATGCACATGCTCATTCACAGATATTAAAGCTTGCATATATACACGCTGGCTTCATGCAACACATACAAGGTCAAGACAGGCTCCAGATCATTGCACATGGCTTGGAACAGACTAAACCACAAAGCATAAAAGACCACTGACATACATGCATGGATAAGCCAAGCAATGTCAGCCATTAGAATGGAAATAGATATGCTATTATTGTAAATTTGGCCAATATGTGGAAGGTCGGCGGATATAATTGGAGCAGCTTGAAAATGGCATGGATGCACACTGTCTGCGTTGGGCCTGATTTGGCTGAAGCAAAGGTCTGTGTCTGGTTAAACGCACCACTGGACAAGACAGGCCACCCATTCATATTTGCATGCTGGGACACACACATATGTACACATGCGTACACACACAGAGTGACAAAAACGGCTAGTACGCTACAGTAGCTTTTATCCACCCTCCTCTCATTACTGTGCCCATAAAGCAAAGATCCCGGCCTATAAATATTTCAATAAGTAATCACGGTTAAAGTGCAATAACACCCTCCATCCAAAAGTAGCACAGACCAAATTGGACTTTGAGAAAAGATAAACAAGCAACAATGACTATATTTGCAGTTAGAATAAGTTGAACAACTTTAAAAGAGATTATCCAGTGAGATAGTATCTCTGAGCGCCTGAGATAATCCAGAAAATAAGATATGCATAATTCACTGTTACTAATCTCCTTTGCAGAAAATAAAGCCTACTCCCAGCCAACAGTAAACAACTCAGATAGTAGCTCATCTTTTACTTCCACACCATGTCTGACTCACCCTGGGCCCTAAGGAGATCACTTTTCCAGGTTTGTTCTGGAGCACATTGAAGTGTACCTGCAACTTTATTTAACAAAGGAGAATATGTGTGCTCAAGGATGATATAAGAGGACATATAAGCATGGAACACATTAAATAAATTACTCCACCTATATGTAACCTCAAACCTGGAGCACTACCCATACAATGCAAGATGCGAGTATTACAAAGTGTTATGAGTGAAGTGAATAAGCGATAATGCATTTGGGTAAGGTTTATAAATGTATTTGGGTTTCTTACTAGAATTTGTTGACATGCTTTAATGTCAAAGAAAAACATAATTTTGTCCCATACTGTCTGTCTGAAATGCTCCATTTCAGCGCCTGTCTCTTAACGACCCCCTCCTGAAAAAGTCCAGTCTGCCCTGATTGGTCAGCATTTCCATGTCTTCCGCGTCTGCACTCTAAGTATCTCTGCACTGTATCATTAAAGTTGGGGAATGACTGTAATGGCACTGTAGCTGCACTTTATACCTACATACAGCATACTTGTTACATTAAATCCAGCTGGTTTAAAGGTACAGTGTCTGAATACAGGCTGTGTGCATTTCTCTGTGGATTGAGTATTTTGATATTTTCAAAGTATTTACAGTATATAGCACCTTGACCTGCTTTACAATAATAATAAAAACATTTGGAAATCACACTAACAATATAGGACCTTTAAAATATTATCAAGATGAAATTAAGGATTAGTCCAGAATAAATAGAAATAACAATACATAGAATAGAATAATAGAGACTAATCACACAAACCATAGCAGTCCTACTATCTAGTATTTTTTAATATCTTACACCAAGCTAATTCAGCAGTTATAGACATCTTTATAAACATATTCTCACTTTGAGTGTATGGAACACATATTTCAAGACGTTCTCAAAATTTCAGGAGGTCAGGCTTCTTATTAAGATGCTGCAGACAGATGTCAAAGTTGAGTTTTGCCTTTGATATCAGAATTTGACTTCGGAGTAGCTTTAACCTAATCAGGCCTTGGAGGCTGGAGGTGATACGTATCCAAGCCAATAACCCAGAATGAGAGCTGGGGAATCAGTGTTAAGAGACACACACGCACACATGCACGCACGCACGCACGAACACACACACACACACACACACACACACACACACACACACACACACACACACACACACACACACACACACACACACACACACACACACACACACACACACACTGTCTCTTTAGTTTTATGAGTCAAACCCTTATGAAAAGAAAGAGAATGTCCAAATGTCTATCTCTCCTCGGGATGTCATGTGGGGCTGTTAAGACGCGACACCTGTCACAATCACCAGACCTTCCTCATCCCCTCCAGGCCGCAGGAAGCAGCCAAGGTCAAACTCTTAAAGGAGAGGAAGGGAGAAAGGGGAAAAAGTGACTAACGTCAGTCAGTCGAAAAGAATCAGATCTGTCGAGTTGAAGCTGTAAAAACCTCTGTGGAGTCAGGGGCTGTATATGCATTTTTGCATGTGTGTTTGAGTTAGCATCACATATAGCACATATAGCACATATAGCACGTGTGTGAACAAAGTATGTCTGCATAGGTAGTGCATGTCTTGCAACATTTCTTCCATGATAATAAAATGTATGTATGTCACATGAATCAATTACACCGTATTCTACATCCACACACTGTGGAACTGACATACAGTACAGTAAGTCCTCTTCATTGTTGTTCCATGAGTGCTATAAACTTGTCTTACTCTTTTAACGGTCCGATTTCTCGCCTTCTGTTTCACATTATAGGATGACAAGGGAACAGGCAAGGGCGTTTTAGGATGGAGGAGGGAGGAGGTAAGGATGGAAAAGCAATCCAAAGTGGTGAAAACCTGCCGTCAATTTAACCTCCCCCAGCTGGAAGTGTTTTGACAGCTGATGAGTGAAGCTTCATATTATGAAGAAATTGAAGAAAACATCTCTTGCTCACTGACTGACTCACAAGTGTCCAAAACCTTCGCAGAACACAATGTTTTGAAATAGCATCCAAGAATCTCAGCTTGATCCTTTTGTGTGACATTTAGGCCGACCTGTAGGCTGCTAACCAAAGGCACTTCCTTGTTTTGACTCGTTTTTTTTCTTTTTCACTCCCTCATTCCCTCCCTCTTCTCCCTCTGACAATAAAGCCTGCCCAGGCCCAGGCTTTGATAGATAATGACATCCTCTCCCTGGATTAATTGTGAGGGACACATTAAGCAATGGGGCTGACACTCCCTGTAATTAAACTGTTCACACCGACGAGTTTATACTGGAATACTTTCTCCTTTCTCTCTGGATGTGCTGCTGGAACTGTCGGCCTGTTCAGAGATGGGATGAGAAATTATAGTGGTGTGTGTGAGAGAAAAGTGAGTGCAACACCTTGTGAAATTTCTTGGCGCCACAAACTCTACAGTCCTATACTGTATAGAAGTAGAAAGTACCGCTACAGTGCCGTTACAGTCTTTGCCCAGCTGCCATGATGGTGCAGGGACGCCAAGAGAGCAGATGTGGAAGACTCGGGAACACCGACCAATCAGAGCAGACTGGGCTTATTCGTGAGGGAGAGCTTAAAGAGACACGTTGCAGACAGAGGGTGAATATATTTTATAGTATGAGTATGTTAGTAATAGTATATTCAGACAGTATAAGAAAAATAATATGTTTTTTAAGGCTGTCCTCAAAAAGTAAAGCACTGTAAATTGTGTGTATTCCATGTTTTAATTTTGTTTGTATTCCACATATTAAATCAGATAAGGCCACTTATCTCCATTTAAGGAGGCCGGTTGGTGTGGGAGATGGATCCCACTGGTGTTTGTGTCAGTTTGTTTGTTGTTTTATTAGGATCCCCATTAGCACTAGCATAAGCACTGGCTATTGTTCAGTTCTAAACGTTTTTTTCTAATCCTAACCCAACCCTTACTGTCATCATATGAACCTGTTGATGAGAATACATATTTTTTTAACATTACAGCATGCAACACAGTGCAAGTATGAACCTGAAATTAATAATATTTCCTCTTTAATAATTCTGATTCCAATGAAAGAAAGCCTAACACAATCATAGTGCTCGCCTCTGTCCTTTAGCCAGCTTACCTTTGTTTGTTAAGCTACTGAGAAATTGGTAATAGCTCTTCCTCTGTCCATGCCCTCACATGCCCAGGTCTCTAGAGATAGCTATGCATGGGCCTGGGTATGGCTATTGTGTATGGCCCCTTGCTCCAAAGAACAGGTGCGATACAGAGGTCAAAGAAGAGGCACGTTTATCAAAGGGAACAATGCGGACTGAAAAAAGAGTGCACAGAGGCCGGACTAATGGAGAACAGCCCACCGCACAGGGCTCATTTAAGGTTGCGGTGGGTCCATAATAAATGTGCACAAAAAGCCCTTAAAAGAACTGCTGTGTGGAAAGTTGTTTTTAATGAATTTGCGGCCATAAAATATTGAATGTGAGAATTGGGAAGGATACAAGAGGGTAAATGTGTTTGATCTTTATCTGTTTTTTTTTCTCCTTTCTTTTTTAGCCACTGTGTACTGCTTTCACACATTACTGCCCAGCAATGTCTGTGACCTTTTCAGGAACACAGGCATGCAGCCTTTGCAGTCATATCTCATATTGAGCTCCCTAATGCTCTGACTGTGAATACTGTGCTTGCTGCTACGTCGCCCCTGTCCTTGCCTGCCTGCTTTGCTATCGCCTTAAGGCCATTAGGGCCCTCAGCACTGTCCATTTAAAAGAAATTCCACTGTAATTGAAGAAGCCACTTTAATGTGACATGTGAGAGCGCAGAAAAGGTTTGCATGCATGTGCTCAAACTTACAAATGTGCATGATGGTATACGCACATGCACTGACGTGAATGCATACGGTATACAGGCTTGAATTCGTGTACACGCAGCGAAGCACATGAATGCACACGCTGACCACATTGCACTTTGGTAGAGGTTATTGGGGGGTTGGGAGGACTCTGGTGATCCCACGCTTACACATACACACACACACACACACACACATACACACACACACACACACACACACACACACACACACACACACACACACACACACACACACACACACATACACACACACCATAGAGCAAGAGTTGCCCTCTGACTCTAGACGACCCCTCCTGTGCTACTGAAGCACTCTGCTCCTCCTCTCCTCTCCCGGTGTTCCTGTGCAGCTGTTATTGGTTCCTGTGCAGGAGTTGAGGGTTCTTTTGTTGCGTGACAGCGGTTCCTGTGTATCCTGTCACGGCCTAGTGCTCCCTGTGTCCGCCTTCCTCTCTAAAGCTGCTTCTTCCTTTGCTTGAGTTGGGATTTGCATCTCGGATGGTCCTTACTCACATTACTGTACTATTTGGACAGCAAGACTGATGATAAACCAGTTGAAGCGCTATAGTACATTGCATTGTTTATTTATTAACTTATTTGCTTTACTGCAGAGTTAAGAGGCAATGTTGACTTTCTGATGAAATGAAAACTCCTCATTTACAGTGATACATATGAAATGATACCAAATAAGTTTTTTGTTCTGTAACAAACTGTAGCTATACATCATATAATACTTTGTCTGAAAGGCAAGGATATACAAAAATAATTCTGAATTAACTTTTGCAATGAGATTAAGGCTACACATGTTCTTTATAGTTACTAGGTGCTTTGTAGGAAAAAGGATGATCCTGATGTCTCTCTGGTCAGGTGGTACCATCATGTCGTTGATGCAGATTTAAATGGAAAACACATCTTACATGATTAACAGCCAGCCTCCCAGACTCAGGTTATCATTACCACTCCAATCTGTGCTGTTTGACTCTCAACAGGTTTACTCCCCACCAACCATGCTGCTGTTGCAAAGCACCTTGGGTGTTCCCAGACTCGCCCGCTGGTAACCCATTACCTAGACATACGGAGACAAACGGCACAGAGGTACGCAAATGTTGATGCAATCAGGTTGCGAAAACATCTCCAGGGCCACCACGCAAATTCCTTCTCTCCCCTCTCCCTCCTTCTCCACTTCTTTTAATCTCTCCTTCTCTCCTTCAATTATCACAATGTCACCACCACCACTGGGAAACTTTCCTGTTGGTGAATTAACAGAAAAAGAGCTTTTGCAGCGGGTAAGCTGGCGTTCTACTCTGTCATTGTCATCGCGGCGGCTCTGACAAAACAGTTTGCATACCTGCTTAAGTATTACAGAAATTAACACCTCCCTTCCAGGTACAGTAATCAACGGGGTGACGGGAGACAATTAATTAGGTCCATCTGCATCACTGCCTTTACATAATTAATGGGGCTCATTACTGAACCACTAGTATGATGCGGAGCATGCTAGCACACGCACTAGCTCAGAGCATGATAGTACTAAAAGCACAATGAAAGTGAAGACTTTTGTTTGTTTCATTTTGTACAATTGTCCCTCTGGTTGAATAATCTGCAGAATATCGACTGCAGATTATTATCAAAATCACTCCCTTTTTAGCTTATTGCAAAGATTTTGGTAGCCCCCATGCTAAACCGCCTTAAAAACAATGACACAAAGTCAAATTCAAGTAAGTTTTTAGCAGAAAGAAAAGCCACCACTGGTTTACGTGAATGCAAAGATATACACCAACCACACTTCACTATAAAGAAGGATGTAAGAACATTACATTAATTTAAAAAATAATCTGTACACAATTTTTAATTGAAGCAACAACGGAACAACAGCAGATTAAGTAAGTAGAAGGTGGGACACCTGTTACATATGTTAATAGAAGTGGGGAACAAAAAATGTGAGGCAAGTCTTTAACAATTTCAGTTATGAAAAATGCCATAATGGGTGGGTGAGCTAATGCCCTGTCTCTCAGCTGTTATCCACAACACTTGAGGCTAATGATCTTTGACTGAAACTCATTCTTTTCCCTTCCTTCCTTGCATCAAATTAAAGAGCATATAAGATCCTTGACCCATTCACCCTCTTTGCTTAGCCGGTAAGCTCCACTGCTGACATCTTAACCTGAGAGTCATATTTAAAGCTTGAAGCAACTCAACTGATCATATGGCATAGAGGCATCTATAATATAAAGTTAATTGGTGAGAAAGTAAAAATTAGATTATGTTTTATGATCACCTTGTGAAAATTACAAGTTTGATAATAATAGGCCATTTGCAGGTTGGTTATTGAATGTGGATCCTTATTTTATTGTTTCAGTGCTGGAGGGAGACACAGCGTCAAAGAGATTTTGCTGACTTCTGAGTAGTTTTAAGTTTACTAATCATAATCATCTTCAGTTTATTTTCTGACAGTAGTACGGTGACTTTAATATCCAGTTTTCTTATGAATACATTATCAAAAATAAAGACTCCGTGTCCCATTACCATGTTTTCCCTTTATAGCTAATACAGCAGGTGATGTAACCAGTGTAGTTAGAGGCCCCATAGTGTAAACTGTGAGATTCCCATGTTTTTTTCGATTATAAAGCAGGTGTGAGAGTATCAAAACGCTTAATCAACAGAGAAATGCACACTATGTTCAGAAACTGTGCCTTTAAACGAGCCATCTGGACTTGAATACAGTTCCACAACTATTTTATACATAGGTAGAAAGGGTCGCTACAGTCATTCCCCGGGCTGTAATGATGGAGCAGAGACACAGAGAGTGCTGAGACACAAGAAGTTCCCCGAAATGCTGTACAATCAGAGCCAATGCCCTCAATTTTTTTAATTGAGCGTTTCAGACAGGGGGTGAATACACGTATATTCAGATATAATATTCAGACAGACAATATGAGAGAAATAATGTGTGTTTTGAACATTAAAGCATGCAAACAAGCTCTAGTAGATACGCAACATACAGTATGTAGTATAAACCTAAATATTAGCATAATACGTCCCCTTCAAAGTACAAAAGACCCTCATACATCAGGTACAAACTGGTCAAGCACAGTGCAGACTGTGACATATTTAAAACTTGTTCCTATTAAAGGTTTCCAGACTGATGCACAGTCAAGCAAGAAATTGCTCCCTGTGATCCACTGCAGCTAAAACACCTCTAAAGGGTTGCTACGGAAGAGGTTCTAAAACGACTGCAGTGTGTTATAACTTACCTCAAATACTACATTAACCTTAAAAAACTTTTGACACTTTTGATGTCTAAATCATTTTCAGTTACCCTGTCTGGCACGTGATATACTGTACAATTTGAATCAAATTAGTCTAAAACAATCAAGAAGTATTTGCAGTTCCTTTCTGCCCCAGATCTGATTTGTTGAAAATGTCATACTCCATCCTTTTAAGAGTGTACTGTTCAATAACTTTCTAAAATTGGCTCAATATCTGACTGCTGCTGAGAGTACCCTGTTTTCCTTCTCCTCATCCCTCCTTTCTCTCACTCAGCTAATGAAGGCCTCGTGGCCCACTGTTATTAAAATTACGCCCTTGCCTCTGATATTAATTGGGTCCGTAATAAGGAATGCGTCGGATTCATTATTTAATTGCAAGGGCACATTTGGAATACAGTTTCTGAAATGCATTTTTAATGAAAAACACTACATCCTGACCTAATCATATCAACCTTATTCTATCTAATTAAGGATGCAAAAAATCATTAGAGTTGCAAAATATTAGCTTCAGCTCTGTCGGGCTGCTCCTTTGCTCGCCTTCATGAATATATTTTTTTCCTGTCTATGATAAATAGTTAATAAGGGAAAAATGACAAAAATTTGCATGTAGGCAAATTAGTCTAATAGGGATATGTCTTTGCTGAGTTAGGAAAGTGACCCTTTTCACAGGAGAAATTGTTACAATAATTATTAAATAATGGCAAGGCCCATCTTATTTTGATGAAAAATGACTGGCTTGAATAATGTAAAAATCATAAAATGCAATAACCCTAAATTTCCATCATGCTGGAGAATGTGTTAACGTGTACAGTAAGCATTTTTATCAGTTTAATAATGCCAATCAGGGACAATATGAAGTATGCTGTAATTGTTGCTGTGGAGGGAGATATGCAGTAATGCAAGGATGATTTAGCTGTGCCACCACGGCAAGAAGCCATCAGCGGCTAAATGAAGCATTTTCTTAATCACCAACTTTGGGGGTGTAATTCCTTTTAAAGTCTCCAAACATTGGGAGGTTCAATTTCCTTCCAATAAACAGGTCCATCACCATCCCATTAGCAGTGTTGTAGTCACCTCTCGCAGCCAGGGCTGCAGTTCATTAGGGCTTACAAGACAGGTGTAAAAAAAGGAAAAACACTTTATGTATGTAATATATAAGTTTAGTTTATATTCAATTGTAAAGCAGTTTCAAATACGATAAATGTGCCCTTTTCAAGTCCCAATGGTGTAAACAATATCCATCATCTTCTGTCAGTTTCAGCTCAGTTTTGATAGGATTCTCAATCAAGAACAAAAGAAGTGAGGTCACTTAGTGATATTATGGCCATTCAATGATGCTTATTATTCTAGCATGTATAAGATTTCTATGATGGTAGATAGTGCTTGTAGTTGTGACTTGTCCTTGCCTCTACAGTTCTTTATAAAGCTGCAGAATATATACAGTATATATATATAGTGATACTGATGAATTGCAATCGTTTTTCCCATTTCAAGAGATACACTCACACACTATATGTATCAATGGTTATCAAATATTTATCAATTGTCAAATTCTCCTTGAGAATTTTCTGTGAAATATCTGCCTCTAATTGTGTTTGTTAAAAAGTGGATTGCCTCCCTTCACACTGTGGGGAGTGGACCTTCATAGTGTGGACTAATTTGTCAACGTGGGGTTTCACAGAGGAAGTTGATTTTCTGATAATAAGATTTTTGCAATCACACAAATATTAACTACCTTGACTTTCGTGAAACGTGTTTTGGAGTAGTTGAGCTTGTTTCTACACCCCTGTAAGACAACCCAGTCCATGTTTCACCAGAAACCAATCGGCTGTAGTCTCTGGTTCCGTTTTACCCCGTTAGAGCCACATGAACTTGTGAAAGCAAAGAGCAAAGGAGTTAATGAACATGGAGAACACCGAGCGATGTGTGCCACTAACAAACCCTGTGGAATAAATTAAAGGGGGCTGCAGTTTGATCGCTGTGTTTCATTTCCCTTATCTCAACAAGTCACATTTTCAATCACTATGCAAAGATTTTACATCGGGTGTAGGCTTGCTGCTAATACACTGCCCTTCCCTGTGTCATCACTATCGACCTATGCTGGGCTGTCAAACATGCAGCAGCCTCTCCCAAGCAATAGCAATTTCATGGAGACATGCATTTATGCGAACTGGAATCCTGCATTCATGACACCAAGATGTTCACATTAAGAGAATGCCCACTGTAGCATATGCACATGCACCCCGGTATGTGTGTTGATTGAGCAGTCTTTCTTTAATGAAATATCTTCGGAAATTGGTTTCCACAGACTAATCAGGCAGCCCGCTAGCCGAGTTTCTGTTTTGGTAATTATCTTGTACTAATTAGAATGAAACTAAAGACCTCTGAGATGAATTCTCAGCTTTCTGAAATGTAACTAAAGAAAATATAATGATATAAAATGAGCCTATCCTATACATCCTCTCGGACGTAATATCTTCGTTAAAGTGACCAAATTGGACGTGGTATTGATGAACTGTGTGATTCCATCTTTGCTGCCGTTAAATGTTCCTTTCAGTATCACACTCACCCTGCCCCAGACAGTGTTTGCTTGAGCGTTGCAACATGGCAGAAACCTCCTGGGGTTACAGACTAACTGTAATTCCTCCCCTGTACACAGACCAATCTAACAGGCAAGTATCAGTGACCTTTTGGCTCATTGTCTCATTAAAAACACATCCATTAGCCCAATTAATCACCAAGGGTTTGAGGAGAAGAGCATTGTCTAGAGAGACATGAGAGGTTGCTTACCTTGCGCCTCTCCCCATTGAAGCCTCTCCATTGCTCTGCCTTCTTGACAATGTAGCTCAGTTCCTGATTGGACAGCTCCAGGTCTTGAGGCAGGAAGTACGTCCCCTCCTTGGCTGTGAGCCGCTGAAAGATATCCAGCATGCGACCATCGTTGTGGAATCTGGAATGTGTGGTGTGAGAAAATAAGAAAAAGAAAGAAAGGAACTTTATTCGTCACATACAATAGTACTGTACAATGTAGTGAAATCCATTCGCTGAATATAACCCATCCAAAGCATTAGGAGCTGTGGGCCACTGTAAAGTGCCTGGGAGCAACTTGGGGTTCAGTGTCTTGCTCAAGGACTCTTCCACATGCGGCCAGGGGGAGCTGGGGATTGAAGAACAATGTGCTCTACCTCTGAGACAAATCACCCCAGAAGAAGTGAGGAGGGTCAGCCCATTCTCATTTTTATTTTTAAATACAATTTTTTTGGCATTTTTTTCAAGCCTTTTTATTACAGACGACAGATATGAAATGGGGTGAGAGAGAGGGGGAGACATGGAGTAAAGGGCCGCAGGTCAGAGTCGATTCCGCAGCCGCTGCCACGAGGACCTTCAGCCTCTTTACATGGGGCAACTGTTCTAACCACTAAGCCACCAGCCGCCCCAGCCCATTCTCATTTTGAGGGCAATAAATACAGCTATTTTGTCACTGCATTCTGTGTTTGATAAAGACTCACAAGGCATCCTTGAGCTATCAACTGTAAACCCATCCGCGGTATTACTGGATGCTCAGCGCAAATGTTCCAGAATTAACTCCAGGGTGGTGGATGCATACTTATTCTAACCCCATTCACAATCTTTTTTCAAACCCTAACCAAGAGGTTTTGTTGCCTAAACCAAACCAAAAAGTAGTTGTGTTTGAATTCACAATGTTATAAGGGTGACCGTAGTGAGAATCAGAGCACAGTTTGACCCGCAGGGATACCCAGTGTGTTGATAAATGACGCCAAGGTATCCTGACAATGAGCTTCTGTATGTGATGAGTTTGGATGAGAACGGGTTGGGAGGAAGGGAGTTGTGACGCCATACTGAATCACTGTCTTTGCACTGTAAAGGTTACATGGGGTCAAACGTCAAAGTAAGGAAAAACATTCACTGTTTCCATGTGCCAAAAAGCCCTGTGTCCTCTTATTTTCATATCGGCTGGCTTTTATGGAACAGATCAAATCACAATGATCCCAACCTGCTGGAAGAACATACTGTATGAATCCTCTATTGATTACACAAAGTATTTGCAGTGTGACGCTCTATAAAAGTCTAATACATCAATACAAACACAATGAAAGGGGATTAAAAAAGGAATCAAACAAATTGGTCTGTGAGTGGGAAGCACTTTGTTAACACAAGCTGTAGCCGTGTCTGTGTTTGGCTGTATGTCTGCGTGGTTGTACATCTATTGCTGCGTGGGAGTCCGATCCTGGGATATTCTTCAGTGTTAATGTCGAGCTTCAAAGATGGCAGATGCAATGGACGTGCTGGTTGCAGATGTGTCTGAAGAGACCGGCCTGAGTCACAAGAAAACGTTCAGCACAGAAGGCATATTGATTCATACCTCCAGATGAGCGCACATCACCAAAGTGTTATTTTAGCTTTGCCACACAAGGGTGCATGCAGCCAACCCCTAAAAAAGAATCACCATGTCTGTAAACAAATGCCTTGGCTGACCATCAAAACCAGCAGAACTTGTGCCCTTCCACAGAGATTTTCGCCTGTCAGAGGGTAATCAACTCTCAAATAAAACCGACATCAAGGAGATAGGGATTTATACAAGAAGCTGGTACGAAGCTTTGAACTCAGCATCATTCCCCTATCGCTCTTGGGAGAGGGGTGTTTGTAGCATCTTGACCTCAGACACAGGAATAGCATGCATTCATTTTCATCCTACACTTGAATTGTGCTTCTCATTCATTTATGCCGTCTCTCTCTTGGAGGAATTCATCATCTTTGGGATTCAAAACAGGCTCATTTCCACGTTGTTGGAAGTGCCCTGAATGTAAGTATGTGTTTCGACCTGGATAATAAGGCTTCCATCAGCTCCTCCTCAGCGTAGGGGGTCAACTTAAGGACACGTTAACTTATGGAATACATTTTAACGGAATATTCATGACGTCATGACCAAGGTGGATATAACAGGAAGGGTATTTTTGTGTCTGGAAACCTGCATGCATTAAATGCATTCAAACTAAATTTCAAGAATCATGCAGTGTTTTCTATATTTTAATTTGATTTACTGTATTGCCCAACAATAGAAGAGTCTCCTACATCTCAGTCCCATGTGAATACTCATGAATTTTATAAGATATAACAGCCAATCAGTACATGTTTCCTTTAAAAAGAGGTGATCAATGAGCGATTTGGCCATGGTTATGAGGTTTGACTTCTCCCTTTACACGCAAACTTGAGAAACCCTGTGTAGGGGAATGCAAATGAGGTATTGTTTAAGTTTTGAACCATGTAATCATTTTGGTGTAACTGCACCATTGTCAACATCACATTATTCTTTTTGGTGTTTATGAAGTTTCAAAGAGAATAGAGATGTTAAACACATCACTGATGTATATATTTGTAGCCAGTGAATAAAGACTGCCTAAAATGTAATTAAAAAAGGATAACAGTCCATTCTATCTATACATATAGCCCGAGGCATTTTTTTTAGAAATAGGTCACGCTCTGTGTCAGAGCCCCTTCCTTGCAGCCAATAGGAAACTGTAACCCATAAAATGATCAGCCTTGCTTCAGCCTCGTGGCCTACATTCAATAGAAACCCGTGTGGCGGTTGAGTGGCAGAAGTCATTATTCCCGGCTGCTGTTTTAATATTGTCCATTTAGCTGGGGCCCGATAAGCGTCCCGCTTACTGAAATTAGATGGCACCCTCTCCTTGGCCGCCAATCTCAAACTGATTAATTCAATAAGGGTTTTCTTACATTTTGAGCTGTAAATGGAATTCTGGTCTTATATGAGGGTGGGAGCACACCTTGGTTACATTATTCAGTAATTTATCAGCAGCCATTCTACTTTTTCTACTTCCATGTCGCAAAAAAATGATGTCCCTCAATTTTCAAAAAAAGTGTTTTAATGATCTTTCAAGCTGGAAATTTGGAATCAGATGTTCTGCAGTCCATGTTTAAGTCTGCCCTCCTATTGCAACGCAGTGTCAATCTCCTGACATTTTCCAAAATGGAGAAAAAAAGCAATGTTTGACTCAACAGTTAGAGAATTCTATGAAAGCTTCTAACAGTGGACATGAAGGCTTAGCATAAAACAGTTGGACGTGCTTAGACATAATAAAAACCTCTCAAGTAAATGCCTCAGCATGGGTGAGCTCAATCTGCAAGACAGGAGTGGAACACATGAGGCAGTAAGATAGAGTATGTGTTCACCACCATGTGAACGCAGTCCATTTCAATATGTATGAAACCTGCAGTGATACCAACCATGCAAAACATTCAGCCTAATCGGATAATGTAAGAGGGTTATATGTTCACGCTATATCAAAACACATCTAACTTTTGAATTAGAAACGCTTTCAATTTTTCAACCAATTGCAAAATATGATGTGTTCATGAAAAGGCAGCTGTGTGGTGCATGTTTGTACTGCTGGTTTTGTGTCTGGTTACTATATATGTGTGTAGATGTGTGAGGTTGATGCATAACTGCATAAGTAATTCCATGCGACTTAAAATCAAAATGGATTAGATCAGCATTTGTTTTCATTTTCTGTTGTTTTTTTGTGCTTTTCTGTGGACATAGGAGGGAAAGAAATGGTGGATTGGGTGGAACATGACACGAGTCTGCGGGGGTTGGAATGGTTGCCTGAAAAGAGTAGGCTGGTGTGGGCCAGGTTGTTTCAGAAAGGGTCTTCATCTCCACTGGCAGACCGTCCCTAAAGAATGTGTCAATTCAAAAATACCTAAATGATCCTTCCCGGCTAGAGATGTGTGTGATGCAGCAAGCAATATGGAATAAAAAAGGAGCCAGAATTGATTGTGTTTATGGAAACATGCTTGCCATTGTGTTTTGCCTCAGTGATACAAACTCATATTGACATACCCTGACATTAAGTTGGCTGCTTTGATAGCTTCAGTGACAGCCAAATTATTTCATTTCCTCCAGAAGATTGGCCCATACAAAGTAACTTTGTTGTCATATAGGGTGACACAAAGACAGGAAGTCAAATCATAGCTCTTCTTCATGTAACAGTTTGAGGGTGTATATGTCAATATGTCAAACTATTTTCAACAGTTTACCCATCTAGCAGCCTTCTGACATCTGTCCAACAATTTTCAAAAAATTATTTTCCTTCTTGTAAAAGGGATTAAAAAGACTTTTCATGACAACTGTCGATCAAGTATGGAAATTCTTCTTTATATTTCTAAATTATGAAAGCTTATGAATGCAGATGAATTAAAAAATGAATAATAAAAAACTAAACACATTATCAGACAATAGCCGAAGGGTTCAGAGATTGCATTTCAGCCAATGCGTTCCACATATTTTCCTCTCCACACAGATTGTTAACCTGCATTAAACCAAAGTCTGCACAAACGTGATCAATACCACTTGGACTACAAATGGGCTACAAACAGAAACCAGAGCGCTTTAGATACCAAAATCTTGTCCCGTCAACTACAGATTCTGCATTCATATGCTGTTTATAGAGATTCGGTTGTACCTGATAGTTGCCAAGTGTCTAATTCTTGTTCATGTAAATCCGTCAGCATGTTGAAAATATAAATGCACCGATCAGATCCCCGGATCGGATATCGGCTCCAATATTGACAAATTGCTGGATCAGATATTGGATGAACGAGGCTGATCCAGCATTCCCATCCAGTCATTTATTTTTTATTAATATCATACACAGCAATAGAGTTACAGTGATCGAGTGACTTCAAATCTAAGTTTGCAACACCGGTTAGGGTTTTATATTACTTATGTTTAACAAGGCTAAATGTTTATGTCAAGCCTGATGCCTCACTCACATGGCAAGGTATACGGTTCATTCATTCAACAGTAGTAGCGGATCGGTATCGGTAATCCGCCCATACCCTCAGCCCAGGTATCGGTATCGGACTGGATGGGAAAAAACTTGAACAGTGCATCTCTAATTGAAAAGAAAAATGTAATCAAAATTCAAATATGCCAAATTATAGGAAATGTATCAGTTCATCAACTTGCTGCGTGTCTCACCTGAGCATGTTAATTGAGAAGATGGTGATGGAGAGTAGGGAGAGGACTGCATAGAGGAAGAGAGTGATGATCACTCCTGCTGCACCTGACTGGTCAACTTGATAGAAGTGCCAATAAAGTTTGGCTGCGTCACCCACTGGTGTGTCAGGGCTGTAGGCGAGACGCTGAGGATTGAAACATAGATTTAAAGAAAAGAAAAAAAGAAAAGAAAAAATCTATAAACGTTATAAGGCTGGACAATTGCAATGTGGGGAAGCTCTTGGGCAGGACAGAGAAGATCACATGATGGCTCTGCTGTGTTTCTCTCACTCTATATTTCTGACTATTTAAAATCAGAAATACAAGGTTTGGATTAATTTCTTAATGATAAGCACAACAATGAAAGAATTATTTGGTCATACGCCGTAACAATGCCATTAAACGACAGTATTTCAGTTTGGCATAACCGCTTGTCGGATGTGAACAGTCTGAATCATTTCAATCTTTACTGACAAAATCCAAGCCACTGTCAAAAAAGACACCCATCTAACCTTGCACATTTTCTTTCTCACCCTCTCCCCTCCCCCCTTTTTTTGTAATCTAAAGTCACTTTGCCAAGATAAAGTGAACTCCTATTTAAAGTGCACAAGTGTCCAAGTTATTTTTAAGTGACTTACCCCGAGGACGGCGTCCACTGCAAAGACTGCCAGGGGGTCGAGGACTGTCCACACTGCCTGAGCCATGATAAACTTTGACGTGAAGGAAGGGAGTGAGCCAAATATCTGTTGACAGCCCCATCTGATCAGAACCAGCAGGAACGTTACTGCGTTCAAGGTCAGGGGACCCACCACCACCATTGCCAGCTCCTCCCGGGTGTGGAGCAAAGAACTCTGGTATATGAGGTCCACCGTGTGTGCGTGGAACTGGAATCTGGCGGGAGAGGAAACGGAGGTGGGTGATGTGCTGTGATGTGGGTAGAGTGTGAAGTGTGTGCTTGTGTCAATATGCGTGCTTGGGTTTGTGGTGCTTTGCAGCTTAAGGGCAACCGGTGCCAGCAATTCACACACTATCGGTTTTTTTTTTTTCGGTTGATTCCATTATATTTAATTAGCTTGATGACAATAACAATTGTAACTGGCTATTTTATGTGCTGGCTTACTGATCCTCTATGATATGGTTAAAGAAAACGCTCTATGTATTTCTGATAAATCAATTAAATAAAAAAAAAAAAGGGAAATACATTCAAAATGGACATACGCCACAACAACAGCACCTGTGTTGACTACCCCATTTACCGCAAGCCTCATGAGTTTCTTAATCTTCCCATCAGTCAGGAGGAGGTAGCTGGTGGTGGGAGAGGAGAGGTCCAGTTTTTGCTCATTAATTTCCATCTGATTTGCTTCATGAGTCAAGCCTCTCTCAGATTCTGTCCATTAATCTGACAGTGGAGGTCCAATGCTGTTTTATCTCCTAACACACAAATCCAAAAGTCCTTTTAGAGCACAGAGATTACCTCACTGAATGACCGGTACAGACGGAGGAGTTGAACGTTATTGTATTAACACTGTAGGCTTCTACTTTCCTGATAAATTGTACTGTTCCAAGAATGACAGGGGAATAATTCATTTATAGTGAATCTTGATATAACACAATGAAACTTTCCAGTTCAATAAAATGTAATGGCATTTTGACATTGGCAGCATCATACCACATCAAATATTGGCAGTCATCATTTCCTATTAAAACTGACTTGGTGTCTCTTCAAATGTAATATTTAAAATTTCAAAACCGCATGTGGTACTTATGTAATGGTTTGAGCATGTGGAGTGATATTGGCAGACAATGTGAATCTTGATCAGCGATGAAAAGCAACCGAGTACATTTACTCACGGACAACAAGGTACTGGTTCTTTATGAATATTTTCATGTCATGCAAGTTCATATTTCTACTCCACTACTTTACAGGAAGAAATATTGTACTTTAATACATTTCTTATATCATACATTGTAATAAAGTACACTTAGGTGCAGACTGCAGCGTATCATTCGCTCTGCAGAAAGGGTGATCGGCTGTAACCTCCCTTCTCTTCAGGATCTTTACACCTGCAGGATCCTGAAGAGAGCTAAGAAAATAGCTGCTGACCCCTCTCACCCCGGACACAGGTTGTTTGAACCTCTCCCCTCCAGCCAAAGGACAGTTTCTACCCCTCTGCCATCAGGCTTTGGAACACAGCTAAAGACTCTGACTGAAACTTATGGACCTACGACTCACATATGCGTTGCACCTCCCCTGTTTGCTGCAGCATGATATAAATGTCATCAACACGTCCCTTTTAATTCTCTGTGAAAATACCGGAGAACGTGGGCTCACTCGGGAGCTGGCATGGTAAACACCGCCTGTTGCCCGGTCCGACTGAATGTAATGGTAATGTTATAGATCATTTATGGTTAGGGGCTACATAGGTAGGAAGTGCTGCTACATTGGGAATACAGTAATTCCCTGGCTGCAATGACGGTGCAGAGCACAGATGCAGAAGACCCATAAACGCTGACCAATCAGAGCAGACTGGGCTCTTTCGGGGGGGGGGGGGGGGGCTTCAGGAGACTGGCGCTAAAGCGGGGCATTTCAGGGTTGGGTATATTCAGACAGACAGGATAGGAAAGAATAATGTTTTTTTTTTTAACATTAAAGCATTAATGTAAACATTTAATTAGAAACCCAAATAACAAATAAGAACATGAAAATGAGCATAATAAGTTCCCTTTAACTTCTAAACAGGACAATAATGAATACTGGCCCAACCTAACCCAGCTACAAAAATGCTACTTACACACTGCTGCATAACAGTCTATATTATAATATACTGTATAGTAATTTATATCACTGACAGGGGTAATTGTGCATAAGTATTTCTATATTTATGTTTAGCTAGTTAATTGTTTTAGTACTAATAGGAGTAATATTGGATGTTTTTTAGTATATAAAAAAAAACGACAAAAAAAGAAAGGAAGGCAGGAGAGCTCAAAGGTGAATGAGGCAACATTGGGGCAAGAGCCATTTTTGCTCCTGCGCACACTTTGCTGTACGCTGATGTCCGAAGGCGAATTGTGGGGAAGGAGGAGGCAAAGAGAGTATAGAGTGGAAGAAAAACAAAGTGAGAGGAAAAAGTAGAAGGGAGGGAGGCCTGTCATCACACTAGCCACTGTGACTGTCACTTGGCCTCTCTCTCGCTCTCTCTGACTGGGCACCACCAGCTCTGGCCATTGCATGGCGAGAGAAATGCTCGGAGGGAGAGCAGCAGATCTGGACATGTGGAAGTTGTCATCCGACGTTGACCCCCTCTGTTTTCGCATTTTTATTTTTTCACCTCCATCCCCTCAGTCCATCCTCTTTTTTTTATTCAGCCACATTTTCTTTTCCTCCGTCAGCCTACCTCCATCACTTTCCATGATTTAACACGTGATGTTTGCAACCCCATGTTATTGCAATAAAAACGGCTTGCTTGCAGCAAGCTTGTTTTATTGTGATGACTTAAATCTGCACCATATGCCATTGAGATGTGAGTTAACAGTTCTGTGGTATCTTTTTGCTGTTTATTATCAATGCTTTGTACCAAATAATAACAATAAATTCCTTCCAAATAATGTAGCCTTTTGGGACTCAAAGCTGTGCGGTGAAATCAACAAACTCCCCCAGCAATGGTTTGTTAATATTGAGAGTCTTGTTAAAATGTTAATGGGGGGATTCCAAACAGATGATTTAGGTGTATTCAGTGTGTGTGCATGTTTGCCAAGACACACACATATACACACCGCACATCCTCATTCTCTCCTCTGCTCCTTAACCCCTCAACATTCACACCCCTATGTGTGAATGTATGTATGTGCATCTGCAATTTGCGTATGTGCTTCAGTAATCTATGTATGTGTCTGCCCTCCCTATAATATAATTTGCATCAGCAGCAATCTTTTTGCTCAAAAAGTGTCTATGTAGTTCTATGTGTGTGTTTGTGTGCATATATACTCTTCCTCTCCGCCCATGTGTGTGTGTGTGTGTGTGTGTGTGTGTGTGTGTGTGTGTTTGTGTGTGTGTGTGTGCACGGTGATATCAAAGGAAGCAAACTCACTTGTTGACAGGAACTGCTATGGCCTGAAGGTAGAGCCACTGGCTGCAGTAATGCAGGTAGAGCCTCACAAACCACATCAAAGCCAGCAGCAGCATAATGAGGCTGAGCTGCCGAATGGAGCCACGCCAGCTACTATGCGGCTGTTGTTGCCGAGGCAACGCCAGGCCCAGCTCGGACGGCAGCATGCGGAGGGCCAGCCGGGCTCGCTCGGACAGGCTTGAGGGGCAGGAGGCAGATCCAGTCGGTGCTAGTCTGTTTTCAGAGAATCAGACATACATGACATACTTTTAATTTTCGTAATTTTCGTAAATACATTTTGAATTTATGTATTATTATTATTATTATCATCATTATTATTATTATCATTGTTATTGTTGTTATTATTATTATTATTATTATTCAAATACCTGCATTTGAGAAACATGATAATATATAGAACTAACACTATATTTTTTACAATTTCTCCTTTCATTCTTTATATTTTGCATTACATTTTCAGCTTGACGGTAATCACAGGGTGATAAACAGTTCCTGCACATGAGTGACAATGTCAGTAAAGATTATTGAAATAGCAACAAGGAGATCTCAGCACTTACAAATATAAAGATGGGTTACAACACTAGATGTTATGTTTATGCATGCATGTTTAAATTCAAAGTGCAAATACTTCCTTTTCTGCATTATAGTATTCAAATGGATTTATTTGCCATCATCAGATGAATGAAATGAATTATAGGTAGGGAAATGGCGTATTCAAATTGACACACATTCAAACATGCACACATAAACAGATAGGAATCCCTTCCAGCAGTGCTCAGCTTCCTTCAGCACCTCTGCCTCCTCTGTGCCACCCTTTGTCAGGCCTGCTCAACTATTCCCTTTCATATAGAGGGCACAGATGGAGGAGAGGAAAGGAGAGGAGAGGAGAGGAGAGGAGAGGAGAGGAGAGGAGAGGAGAGGAGAGGAGAGGAGAGGAGAGGAGAGGAGAATTCAAAATATGGTACAAAGGGCTTGTAACAGCCTATAGCAAGAAAAACGCCATACAGAGAACATACAACACTGTGTCTGTAGGTATAGTAAATTAGTGTGTATTACAATCACAACATGCATAGAAATCCATTTATTATATTGTCAACACAGGCAGACACCGATGACCCCAATCATCTGGCTGGCAGTAATTAGACAAAGGCTAAAGTAGGTGTAGACAGAACTACGGTTAGCATCACAGAGTGAGACTTAAGGCCTTTGCCTGTGGACATCCCTGTGTCTCCCCACTGTGTCCCAGGGCACAGTTGGAATTCACTTTGTAGTGTGTATCTAGGGAAAATGGTTCACTGCCTTAAGACACAAAAATAAGAAAAAGAAACAGAATCAATTGTATTGCCCCCCCCACCAAATAATTAGGCTACACTTACATTAAAATGCAGCATTGTGTTTTCTTCTGCTCGTATGAACCATCACATAGCTTCATTTAAAACAGAAGAGATCATCGTTCCTGTTCCTGTGAGGTGGATACACTCTATGAAGTGTTAAATTATTTGAAGTTTTAGAGTTCCTTAGTGGATGCACATGAGAGTGGCGGTGTGCCGTGCAGTACATGCGGGAGAATTCGAGATTCATTCAGAAAATGCTCAGTCAACAGTTTGGGTTGCTAAATATTAATAGCTTGGCTGAAATAAACTGGAGCAGAGAGGATAAACATCTGGCCTAAAAGTGAGTTACTGTGGTTCCGACATTTTAAAGTTCAGCATGTATTCCTAGTGTTTTAATACATAATATAAATTATTGGACTGTTGCTTTACTCTACTATTATTGTTGGATGAAAACAGCTGTATGTGGTAAAAGAATAAACTGTCTGCTCTTTATAATGGGGATGCCACAGTCTCTATTTTAAGGAATGACACGGTAGATAAAGACAATTTTAAAGTCACTACACTGAATATTCAGAATAAATGATTACAAGAAGCCACGCTTTACAGGAGAGATATCTCAAACCGAAATATTTCGGCTTTCAGACCACTGCAACAAAATTAGTTCTGCTGTGACATGATATTGAAAAAGTGTGCAATTCCAGTGTCAAGTGTGTGTTTATACAAGATTTTGAAGTGCAACGCAAACCGAAAGATGATAGCCTATGAGCCAATGCTTGTTTATGTTTCTCTATTATGAATCTGACAAAGGCACTTCCATTCTGTTTCAAGCTTTATCACGACTTGTTTCACTGTGTGGTATAAAACGGCTTTCCACATGTCTGCAAAAGCGGAATAACAGAGTAGACAAATTAAAAACAGTGTGTCACAGTCACAGGCAGGATGCTACCCTGTCAACTGACATTAAATGAAAACAGCAAATACAACCTGACGCCCATCTTTCATATAATGAAGATATTGATGATGCATGAAAGAGGAATATTTTTAGACGTCTTCATGTGGCGGCCTCTTCCTAAGGAAACTGGTAACGTGATGTGAAATCTGTTATCACCAGTGAATTGATTTCATTATGGCACCTCCAATTACAAAAGTACAATACAGAAAAAAAGAGGGAAAGGCAGGGGGTGGAGGTGTGGGCTTTTTATCTTGCAGGAAGGAAGGATGTTTCACCACTTGTCCCCTGAACGACTAATGGTGTGCAGCGTAAAAGCCCAAGAGATGAAACTAACCATTTCAACAGGCATGCATTGGCACAAAATACTATATTTTAATTGTGGTATATGATTCTGTGAAATCTGGGCCAGGAGCTGTTCCCTTATTATCTCGATTTTGATACATTTGTTGTTCTTTTCCATGTCTTTAAAGCACGTTGCAAAAGGACTCATCATTCTCCCTAAACCTTGCCACAGAGTGCCAAAGCCTGTAAATCAGATTTAACTAGCGTATATCTGTCAACCATTGGAGAGAGAACCTTCTCCTGGACTGGTTTTCCCAGGCTCAATCCCTTAATGTTGTACGGCCTGACAACAAACAGGAGCTGTGCTCTTAAAAATAACACAAAGTGAATGGCAAGTATAGACAAGTAAAACCTCTAAGACGGCATGGGTAATCAGAGATGGAACGGTTGGGAGAGGAGAGGAGTACAGTGGGGCGTTTTAAATAGCTGATTTATGGCGAAAATGCTCCAGGGCCGAGGAGAGTGAAGGTAACCCTTCAAAATCCCTCGTCATTGCCCTGATGGCTTAAACCTTCCAGTATAAGACCACTTGAAGTATTGGACTTATCCCTTTATTTTGAGGATTAAGTTATTTTCTGTCACTTTTTTATTTGGGCCACCGGCATTGTTTAGAAATGCACCGTAACCACACATCTTAACCACATAGTCGAAGAATGGTTTGCTGTTGGGGAACTAGAGACTGTGAAAATAGACTTAAAAGATTGACAGATAATATGATTGTTTTCCTAGCGGCCCAGATGCACGAGTGTCGTGGTGATTATGGAAGTCTGATTATCTTAAGTGGCACGAGATAGGACTGAAGATACCACATCTTTGTTTACGTTTCATTTTTGAAGAATGCTGATACTGCATTTGTTTTGGATTGTGACTGTATCAAGCATCTGTCCTCTGTGGGTTACACAACTCGCTCCTTTCTGAGGCATTATTAAGGCTATGACAGAAAACAACTGACATTTAGTTTGCAACTTGTTAACAAAGGTACAAACAACCAAATCTAATATAACAGAGACAGCATTTTCTGTTTGATTAAGAACAAGTGTTAACAGTGTCCGGCTGTTTTGGATGATGACAAACCTTTAAACTTATAAACTGTGAGAATTTCAACTAGTTAATTGTCTGTTAAGTTACTATCTATCGAAGAGTGAGTTAAAACAATGATGATCGAGCATAAGACCCACTAATAAATGCTTGTGCTTGATCCTTTGCCAAGAAATACGATCTCTGTCCGTGGCGACTTTCCCACGCTAAAAATGCCGTGCACAGTTAGTGGCGCTTTTTATGTTGTTCCCCTTCTCTCTTGAGAACTCCTACCAGTGTGGAGAATGTAAAGGCATCACATGTTTCGAAAGGAACTCTGGGAGATGAGGTCCCAGAGGTATGTGGTATTTAGCCCCCTACATGCATGTAAAGGTTTAAAACACTCTTAGGGGGCTGTCACATCAGGGACCCAGACCTGGATCAGATTTCACTGATTGTGTCCAGTGTTCAGTATTAGTGTAAACACTGTGTACCATAACCAGGCACAGTTGGTCTATTGGTGACTGAGTCCATTTGAAACGGTAGTCTAGAGTATAGTTTGCAGCAGGCGTAGTCTGTTAATTGTTCTGAGATAACTTTTGTTATGATTTGGCACTATAAATAAAATTGAATTGAATTGAATTGAAACCAACTGTACCAAAACACAGAAGTGGACTGCAGTGGACAGTGGACAATCGTACCTAAAGCGAAAACGCTCTTGAAGACAGTCTAGTTAGAGGCGCCAAAGTGGGGGCCAGACTCAATATGACGTTTAGAAAGCCATATGACAAATGTAAAAGTATAAAAGAATCAAGCCCTAAATTGCCTTATGAGCTAGCCTGAAAACACAAATATAACAATAAAAAAATTTGCATCAATAACCTATAGGATTAATCCACAGCCAGTAACAGGTTAGCCGGTAAAGTATTTTATTAATTCTGTCTTGCATAAACATTAACAAATGGACATGCTGTATGAATGCCAATTCAGGTTTACATCATTTACAGATGCTACAGTCATTCTCACAGTAGAAGCTTTAACTGCCTATTTATTGCATACACGCAGAAGCACATAAGTTTACGTAATGACTGGCATATAAGTAGGGCCTTGCACAGGTGGGGCAAATATAATAGAGGAAGCTATGAAACCTCACAAAGAGGAAATCACAAAGAAACCTGCTCCCACAAGATGTATTAAATGATAATCATTGGTTTGTAAGCTTGTATCATTTTCCGAAACACCTTGAATGTGTATGTGTGCATAAAAATAAGTTTAACAGATCAGCACTACATGCCTGCAAGGCTTTTACATAATTGAGTCCTTTTTATATCATCTTGTGAGAAGTTTTATTTATACTTAAAAAATTTTTTTACAAAACTCCTCTGATTTAACTTTGTGCTCCCTCTTTCTCTCTCTTTTAATTTCATTTGTTCCAAGAACAATTACATTACCATTTGGGGGCTTTATAAGCACAGCCTTTTTACAGAGACCCTGGCAAAGCGAGAATACACATAAATGAGTTTCATTGACAAAATGGGAGCATAGTGGCAGGTATTTGGGGTGTAGTTAAAAGAGAATTATGTAGTAGTGACTCAGCTGCAGAACTGGACTGCATCATTATGTTATTAAAATAGTACGAAGATGCAATGCCAAATTATAAGAATTATTTGCAGCTGACAGGGAGCGAGGAGAGCATAATCAGAAGCAGTGAAATAAAGAATTGTTCCACTTAATTAAGAATCCATGTTCGACCAATAGTTGGCTGCTCATTTTTACAATGCAAGGGATGTTCTCACATGCAGGCAAGCATACAAGGGCAATGGAAAAGTTGCTCAGTGTTGTGGATGTGAAGGCAACCAAAACATCTACTTCTAACCACTACTAAGCTGGTGAATTCTGGAAGGTGACATTGTACGGTAATGGCCATTGAATGAGCAGTTGATCTGTAAGTTATGAACTCAGATCAAAACACAAACCATTCTTTGCTTATGATCAATAATTGCCTCTGTGAAGGGGATTATGCTATCGGCTCGGTTTGTCTGTCTGTTCGTTTGTCTGTCAGCAGGTTTACAGAAAAAAAACATCAGGACTGATTTTCCTCAAACTTGAACCCATTGCATTTTGGAGTGGATCTGAATCAGGAGTCAGACCCACAAATTATTTGTCACTTTCATAACATTTTGAGATAGGGCATTTGTGCTGCATTCATGTAGCATCAGAATAATCAGAAGAAATGAGTTCCCGACCTCACGAAAAAGAAAATGAAATAGGGTAGTTGTTAGATCGTAGTCACCAAACTATACTATGCAAAACATACTGTGCAAACATCGACGTGGAAGTTAGCAGCTAGCTAATGTAAGGTTAAAAGACAGGGTTAGGGTAATATCTTCTTACTTATAAGTTCAAATAAGTCTGTGTGTTGATGCCTGTGCAGCACGCCTGCATTGTCTTCAGTGAGTACGATCTCGCAGAAAGAAGAAATAGTCTGGCACATAACATCACCATTTATGCTTTGCTTTTTTTATACCGATTAAACAAATGAGGTGTGGGTAGGAGGATTTTGTTACTCTTGGACAGAGCCAGGCTAGCTGTCTCCAGTCCAAAACATTAATATGCTTTGTTTAATGGCTAACCTGTAAAGCTACTAGCCAAAAGACCATTCAAGAACACAAATCTGATCAGTGATAATCCAGTTTTGTGACTGCCAAACAAATCATTCCTGCAAAAATGTGTGTTGGCCTCCCCACACACCTTGGAATACTTTAGATGTATACATGAGGTAGCCGTTTCATTGCCATGCAACATGTGGCGATTTTATAGAGCGCCTGACTTAGCACGAGAGGGGATTAAAACATGGAAATGGCAGGTCCCTTGGTGCGCCATAAACTAGGGTGGAAACATTTCTAATGCAGATGCACCTGGGATCAACAAACACAGGGACTTCCCATGCACTCACACATCTACTCCAGCTACCGCTACAGACCTAAACAATGCAGGACAGGTTGTTTTTCTCTCTATAAACCTTTTTTTTTTTTGGGGGGGGGGGGGGGGGGGGTAGTGAGAAAAACTGAAAACGTGGTGTTTTGTAAAACATGGACTGATTGATGCAAATAACGAATGTTCTACAAAGCTCTATCCATTCATCAATTTGGGTGAGGCGTACAGGGAAGAGTGCTGCTGAGGCTGAGTATGGGCCTCCAGAGAGTTGCATCAGTATTTAAATGGATTTCACTTCTCTGACCTTGCCTCATAACTGCAGGACATCGTCACTAGAGAGATAGAGAGAGAGAGAGAGAGAGAATGAGAGGATGGAGAGAGATGGAGGAAATTAGAGGCAGAGAAAGTGAGATAAAGACAGAATTATTGGGACAGAGTTAGAGAGGCAATAATTATGAGCCAGAGAGATTAACCATGTTATATGTGTGTAGAGAGCAAATAAGTGAGTGACAAAAAAATAAAGTTATTCTGTGCAAAGATATGACCTGAAATGCTACCTAGCATCATAGAGCAGACTGGTAGTTGTTGAATTACTCTCTCTTTTTATTCCATCAGTCGTATCAATGCAGGATGAAATGAGCCTCTTAAAGGTCAAAATACATCTATGAACTTTATAATTAGCAAAATATGGGACCTGTTGTTTCCGCATGATTTCTGATGAGGCTGGGGAAACGACCATATATGGGCTACAGGTTTGTGTTGGGCTGTGATTTTATAGGCGTCACTCTTATATGTGTGCCTTTACACAAATAAGTGTACGACTTTTAACTGTGGTGTCAGTGCAGTTATCAATCAAGCGTGCTCTGGAGCTAAACTGGCAATGGCTAAAATAGGTGCTTATGACATCATGCTCATATATACACAAATGTTAGAATACATTTCTGATTACATCGACATCTACAACTTGTCAGTTATATTATTAGAGCTGCCAGTCAGCAATGTTTTCCTAAAAGTTCATATTTATTTGCACAGGGCACAGTGTATCAGTGTGTGTATGTGAGGCAGTGTATTGGCTAACATGTATAAGCATGTATAAATCCACTTTTAAATTCACTGGGAGTGTTTATTGACTTTTGAATTTTTTTTTTAGATGTTTTGTGTCAGACTTGGGGAACAAGATGAAAAAAGAAGAGCGTGAGGGAAGTGTCACCTCTGGCCTAGCTCTGTTTCTCTCTCTCTCTCACACACACACACAGACACAGACACACACACAGAATTATGCACAAATCATACGCAATCACTCATATGCTCTCACATATAGTTCCTGTCATTTTTTTCTCTACCCGAACCCCCTCCCTCTCCTCCTCTCTCTTACGTGTCTGTGGGAAACACATTCGTTTGGCCCAGACCACCAATGGGACCGCAGTGAGCTCTGACTGACAGCCACATCACTGCAGATTAACCAATCATATTACAACACTGGCCTGTCAGGGAGCTGACAGCTCTGATTTCCATAAAGGAAGCAGCACGTTGATTGTGTATGTATGTGTCTGTGAGATCCGAAGTGACCCAGGGCACGTCTGGCCGCAGAAACTCTAACATGTGCACTCGGGCCGTGGTAGCCAGGGGCCTCGCTTTCACACATGCACGCACGCACTTGCACATACACATACACACACGCAGGCACATTCCTGCCCCCTCAGCACAGGAAAGCACTAGAGACCCAGGGGTGAACAGCACTGCCATCTCCACCCACCTCTCCTACCAGCATTACATCAGAATTGATTGACCCTTGCACTGAGTTGTGATTCTGAGCTGCAGTACGCAGGGGATTGACAGCCTGGAACTAGCTATTATTTCAGGTGGTTTTCTTTCTTTCTCTGTCTATTACTGCAGGCCGATCTCTCTTTCCCTCCATGATAGTTAATGGCTCTTCTTTAGAAAAAGGAGTGACACTGCAGGGTGCATGTTATCTACGTTTTCTGCACATGATCCTGTGTAGATGAGCAGCCAAGAACAATATAACTGTACTGCTAACCTTACACTTGTATGCAGTCTCAAACAGATGGAGGGCACAGAAAGATAGAGACAGAGACACACAGTGAGTGAGTGCTCTGATAGGCTCAGTTGGGGGAAACAGGCGGGGAGGATTGTTGGTCCCCAACGAGGCGAGCTAACTGGGGGAAATTAGGTCAGTGTGTTCCCTCTGACTCCACAACAAGAACAGGCTGTGCACGTGTTAACACGGTTATCTTCTAGTATATCTGTGTGTGTGTGTGTGTGTGTGTGTGTGTGTGTGTGTGTGTGTGTGTGTGTGTTTGTGTGTGTGTGTGTGTGCGTGCGTATGTGTTTGCCGGTGCACCTACAGCGCTGCACTACACTGCTAGAGAAACATACTGTGCAGGTCTTTGCGTGTGTGTGTTTGCTTAGGCTGCTTGCCTGCCACACATTGGCATGTAAGTGAACGTGCTACTAAAGGTCGGGCCAGATTTGAATTCAAGTGATAATTATTTACGCCACCTATTCTTCTGCTTTAATCCAGACATAACAATAGTGTTTTGATAACTAGCTCGAAACCTAGAACTGTATTTATTTTGATTAATCACTCATCTAATTGAAACATAAAAATAGAATGTAACTAATTACAGCATCATAACCAGTAACAAAATAGTTCTAAATATGAAAAAAACATAAAAATGAATAAAGGTTAAGAGACATTTATCCCCAAATGGCCATACAGTCTTTTTGAATAAAAGCTTTGGGGACAGATGGAGTCAGTTCTGCAATCATTTCGCCTCCGGAGGACGCGGATGCTCTTTTATACTACCTTCCAACCAGCTTTTTCTTTACTCTCTCTCACACTCTCTCTCTTCATGTCTCCTGATCAGGACAAGTCACACATAATATAATTGATATGAGATTTAGGGGGTATATTTCAATGTAATTAGAATCTTGATAATTGGACTAATTAGATCTAATTGCTATGTGAGAATGACTTTGATTAAAACAGGTTTCTCTCCTTAAAACCAGAGTGGTAAAAAAAATAGTTGGGTGATATTGGAGAGACACAATGCTAAAGCTAATTGGCAAGAATCATGGATGCATGAAAATCAAAATGATTTTCTAAAGACTGATATCTCTGAAGTATTTGTTAGAATGTAATGATAAAATGCAAAGTATCAATAAGTTATCACTGTGCTGAGTACACTTAGTGTAAAGTTCTGTACTTCAAAAGTACCATCTAAGGTGTGAAATTAATTCCGCCTGAATATGTTTACCTTTTCTAGAAGTTGTTGCCGCACCATCCGATAGCATTAAATTGGCCCTATCAAATAACAACAGCTGTATTGAATCAGGTGCTTTGATTCTGCTCAGTGCTATTCTGTGAGAAAAAATTATGGTTACGATTACACTTGTAGACATCAAATAAACTGGAAGGTCGGCAGGAGCCTTTTATGCATGTTCAAACAGATAGCAGCAACATAGGACCTCAAAAAAAAGAGAAGATGAATCATCCCTGGCTCGTTTTCATAGTCTTTTTCATTTACCCAGAATTGACTTGCAATCGTCAATAGTTGCAGTAAAAGGTGCATTGTGTTGTCTTTGAAACTGTCATTTATGGTTTACGGCTATTGTGACCCCATGTACAAAAAATATTTTTTGGATGGGGGGGGGGCATATTTTTGTGTTTTTGTTTCCTTTTGTGTGTGCTGTAAAACTGTTGGTTGCCATATCTGTAATAACAAAAATATGTAATTTTCCATTAGACAGTTGAGTCATTAAACATGAGATGAATTTTGTTAAACACTAACTTTGGGTACTGTAGACCTCTGTAAACCATGCTTCAGTCCAATACATAGTGTATCTTTACATTTATTCTAGTTAGTGAATAAAGTCTTCCTGACTGAGACGTTCTGGATGCATCATGTTAAAGATTCTGTGTGATTCTCAGACTATCCTAACTGAATCTTACTGTTTCTAAGTGTTTGCTTAATAATGCATGAGCATCTGATTTGCACATTTGTGCCGGGACGCCCTATAAAAATCTCAATGAGCTCAATCTCTGGTGCCTCAATAGATGGCAGTAATATCCCTCAATCACCACAGTATGAATCCTCATTCAACATAAAATACATGTATACGCAGTCATCCGTGTGCACACATACTGTACACAGACACAGTGGAGAAGTGATGTACACATAAAGTCAAACACACTCCCACAATATGCACAAGTGCATATAAACACACACTAACGGCTCTAAAAATGCCAGAAGAGATGAAGCTGACATCATTACGGCAAATAAAAAAAATCTGTAAATAGTTCCTTTCGTCTGTGTCTCCGTCAGTCTTCAGGTAATGTAGAGAATCCCAGGATAAGTCAAACATCACAGTGGGAGAGATGGCTGAGGGTGTGACTTGGTGACTGTCTTTAACGTCATTGTGAATGCCAACACTGGCACCGTATCTTTCTAATGTTCTGATTAGGCGGGGGGCATAAAAAAAGAAGCAGCCTTCAGCTCAGAGATACTGTAATGTGTGTGCTTGTAAAGATAAAATCAATAGCAGCAGCACCTTCACAGGGTATCAGGGAACCGCCAGGGCTCCAACTCAATACAATCCTTACCTATAACTGACGGAAACGTCTCATCTCACGGAACCCGGCGACTGCTCAGAGGTAAAAAAGCGGCACTATGAATAATCGTGAAAACCATTTAATTGTGTCCCTTTGTGTGCAGCCTGCCCAGGGTTTCTGTGTTCGTTTTGTATTCACTCTCCCTCAAGATAGTCCCTGTGTCGTCATTTGTTGGCAGGATACGCTGGTAATCATTTGAATTCCCCTAGTATGTTCAGAAGATGTCAGGGAGTAGTCTCTGATCTTGTTTAATATGTGACCAGCAGCTATAAATTACCAACTCCCAGAAATGAGGAAACATGGGTTCTTTTAAATCTCCAGGGAGAGCGCTCTCTTTCTGTCTCCCTCACACACACACACACACACACACACACACACACACACACACACACACACACACACACACACACACACACACACACACACACACACACACACACACACACACACACACACACACACACACATAGGCTTCCTCTCTCTCTCTCTTTCTCTCCTTCTCCCCCCCAGTGTACTAGTGTGTGTGGTAATTCCCTCCCCTTAATTTAGTTGATATTCATATAAAAACAAATACCTGTGACTTTTTTGTTGAAATAAGCAATTTTGCTTTTAGCTTATTTTGATGCTCCATGGGCATACCGTGCTGCACCTTGTTGCATTTAACACGTTTGGCCAAGGTGTTTGAAATGCTGCGCTTCCTGCTTTGTTTGTATTTCATACATCCCTGTGTTCTCATTAAAATCAAATGCTGTAAGCCACGGCAAAGAGGAAAAACACATTTTTCCAAAGCTCCCTTTTTTGCATTTTGTTGTGCAGAGGAAACAAATAAAGCACACAGTGACATAATGGGCGTAGGTTGAGCAATCGTTTGGTTTGGCTACATGTACGCATTAATGTTACAAACCAAATTAGTTGGAATAAGACTGATCCTTTTGTCTCAAAACTGTACATCAGAAAGTGAAATTGTATCTTTTAATTAAACAATTTTTGCATTTGACTCCATACTATAATAATCCATAACATTGGCATTGCTGTTATTAATCACACCACTGTCACTTTATCAGCAGCGCTCTCTTTAGCATACCATTTGTCTCCAAACACTCTTGTCCTACTAAATAGTTTCTATTTTATTCAATGCTAGTTTAGTTTATGTACTTCTTATCATTGCTTTCTATACTTATCTGTATATATCTTTAATTAGTTTCGGTTGTTTTTATTGCTCTGCATCAACAACACAATTTCTATTCATTCTAATGCAGAAAAGTTGAGATTTGATCATAAAATCTGAACTCTTATTGACAGTTTTCAATTCCCCTGCTTTCTAACAAAGTTCTCACAGTATGATTTTCAGATTAGGCCACGAGACTCTTGTTTATGTTAACAAATTTAAACTGAGCTATACAAGATTAAAGTTATAGCACATGCAAACTCCATTAAGCTAGGATTTCCCTTGGAAGACATCTGACTACTGTATCTATATCTGTACAGGAGGTGTTCTAGGCACGTTTTGTTGTCAGCGTCTGTCTGGTTGATGCCGTGCACATCACTGTCTGAGGCACAGAAACCAGTTGTCACCCACGTTTTTTCTTTTTCTTTTTTTCCACATTTGAATTTTGCAAGACTGAGGCAGGATAATGAGTGGTGAGACTTACTGTAGGGAGAATGTGTACTCCTCCATCTCCTCCGTGGAGAGGTTCTCCATTGAAGGCTGCATCTTCTGTTTGTCTGCCTGCAGAGGCGGTGAGCTGCTGCCGCTCATGCTGGGGCCGCAGCTATTTGTCTTCTTGATTGGCTTCTTCTGTGAGGAGCAGAAATCGGGGAGAACACATGCGGATGTCATTTGTAATCAAAGCAGGAAACAGGCCTCTGAATTTATCTTGGGGGATGCACACGGTGACAGTGACAGTGCGCGTAGCACTTTGGAGCCTCTACTATATCTCAACCGTGCCTCAATTGACACGAGACGAGAATGACGGCGAAATCGCATACGGCACGCCATCATTCAAGTTGAGTTCATTTGGGAAATGTGCGTACAGTGACGTTGGTGTTAAATATGTGATATTTGAGCAGCTGGCACTGTTTTTTTTCTGCACAAGTCGTTTACTGTCATCGTCATAAACACAGTCAAATGGAGTTAGGAAGTGGGGTTTTAAATATTTCACCAAGGTACTTGGGAGCAGATATTATTTGTTAAGCCGCCAACATGTTAACGGCTTGCTTTCCCTGGCCCTGTCAGCCCTGCCTGTGTTGCCCTTGGGTGGGCTTAGTGCCTTTCTGCTTGAAGTTGTGAAATACTCACTGATGTATGTTAATGAGATCCACAGTTGGAGTAAGCAACCTCTCCTTTTCTTCCGCCCCTGTCTCAATCTACTTCTCTCCATTTTTTTTCATCTTTTCCTCTCCTCCATCTCTCTCCCTCTGAGATAAACTGGGCCCAGGAAGTAGTAAATGGGCAGGGCCCCATAAAAGCTCCATCCGTTTTCATAGGGCAATCTTTGCCAAAGCAAGCTTGGATTCCAGAGTGATGATCACAATAAAAAGGTGGAAAGGAGCGGGAAAGAAAGCAGAGAGAAAAAAATGCAGGAGATATATAAACCACAATGTTCTCCGGTGTCAATAAATTTAATGCAATACCTTAAGAGCGGATTCCGTATATAGCTGGATTCCTGCCCTGTGGGCAAAGTGGTCGCCTGGAGAAAATTCATTTTAATTAGGCCTGCACTGCAGGTTGAAGGGTTGAAATCTGATCCCCAGTGCTCCCAGGCTAGGGCAGGTTGGAGATCACTCCACTTAATCATTAGACAACTGGGTTCCACACCACGACATTTGACAGAGTTAGCAAGGTTTTAAAGATAGGGCCAAGAGGAGAAGAAAAAAGGTCTACAGAGGCTGCAGAGAAATAAAACCTCACATCAACAAACTCATTTATTTAACAGGTCATTGCTGATTAATGGTGGTCTGAAGAGCCTCTTGTACATCAGTAGAAGGAGGTTAGTATGAATAAAGACTTGGGAGGGATAAAGGAGAGAGGCGGGAGGGTGGGATGTGTATGTGTATGACAGACGGAGGCTTGATGTTGTTCATAGGCTTCTATACCTCAACAATAACATCGCAACAACAAAAGGCCGCAGCAGAGGCACAATGGCAGGGGCGGACCGGGAGGCAGCAATGCCAGATCAGCACACAGAGTAATTTTGCAATTACCACTTCAAAGTATGGCAGGTAACATGCAGGCTTTGATTAATTTAGCTTAAGTCCTCTGTAGCGCAGGAAGAGGCGTGTTTAGAGCGGCTTGGAGAAAAAAAGGGAGGCCTGGCTGGCATTGCTGATTTCACAGAATTTGAGCTGCTTTGGCTTGTCAAGCAGATCAAAACTGGCTTTGAAGGCTGAAAAATACCTGTTAGTGTGAAATGTATTTTGACAAATCTCAGATAATAAGCCGGGGAGGTGTGTGTAGGGGTGCAGACAGGGGCGGGAAGGGGGAAGCAGAGAGGGTGCTCATTTCAAGGGTGGGAACACTCTCCCTTAAATCACATTGTTACCTTGTAGTGAATCCCACCCTCCACTTTCTCCCTGCATGGATCACTCTTCTCTCCTGTGTTTCCAGAAATGGCTCCCGAGGAGGAATTCTTCCCTGCATCCCAAAAAAGAGAAGTATTGTGCAGTGAGTGTGAAAAAGAAAGGGAGGTTCATGTTTGTTTTCTTTTGCGCACCACATCTGGCAATCTTAGTGAGGATCAAGGGTGGCTGAGTTGTATTTATATTATGAAATCCAAATGATTACGAGTATATACTTGAAAGTACTGATGAAATATCTAAAAAAAAAGCAATAATGGAAAATGACAGAAAAAAACATTCTGAATTAATACAATAATTGAATACAGCACAATACAAATTAAAATAAGTTTTACTTTTAGTTTACAGTTTTGTATTAAGTTTGCAAAAAACGCTTAAATGCAAAAAAATCCAGGTTTGTAATGCAGTTAAACTAAGAATAACTGCTGTTGTTAAATATCTATAAACATCAAGATGTTTCAGTATGTTATCTGCAGAAAGATTTGGCTCTGTGCAGAAAGAAATAAGAGTGTTAACTTGTAAAGCTCCACTGCACAGTCATCTCTGTCTCCCACAATCTCAGAGCTGAACCTTCCCAGCCTCAATGCTCTAATGCATGCAATTAGAAATGATGAAAAATCGAAAAAGAAATTAAGTTTGGTTGTAACACATTTTCCCATTCTTCTCTTTTTTGGAAAATGACTTTTGAAGTATTTTTTCATCCTAACCCCCTTTTTTCTTTTCGCTCTCTATCTGTCTCACTCTTTTTTTTTCTTTTTTTTGCTGTAATTTAAATGGTAAGCCGCCAGATGTGTGTCTCATGCTTGAAGAGTCGGAGATCTGCATTATTTAGCATATTAACATTCACAGAATTTAAAAAAGGGTTCCTGCATTGCCTGGAGGTTGTAATTAAGTAAACCTTAGCTTGATACATGTAAAAATCTCACTATGTGAAACTTTTTCCCCCCGTGGAACCAGTCACATCTATATGATACATATGGAAACCTCCGCGATGATATAATTTTTTTCTTGCTGCGGGATTAAATATATCAGTGATAATAACTTGAATATAGGCAACACATCAAAAATCCTTCTGACAGTTTAAATGGCAGGAAGAGTCTGCTCAGTGCTATTTTTAAGCAAGTCTGAAATCTAATTTTTATCCTAACACAGATGTAGTTTTTAATTACCACTGCTTTGCTGGTAAACATGTGGAGTGCCTACAGTTACATGGTAATAAGGTTGTATTTGTTCTATTTTAGGGATAAAATAATACATTTTTCTATATTTTCATGACATTACATAACGGAATCTCGATTTTATGTCTAATAATCTCACATTTATATTTTCACACACTCTGAAAGAGCATTTAAAAAAATTTGAATTAAAAGATGCCATGAAGAAATGTAAAAAATGGGAAAGCACCTAGAGTGAGGGGAGGCAGATCGTATCAAGAGGCACAAAAATCAGAGGCACTTTTGTATCAAATATACAAAATATTCACAATAAACAACTCAGACTGTATTCACCCAGAAACACATTCTGCATTTCTAACTTTTAAATCATCCAAATCAACTAATTTTCATTTAAATTTTACTGCATTTTTTTTAATACTTCATTGCTAATATTCTAAGTAGGAGTGCATATAACAGTGAGTAAATATAACATTTCACAGAGCAAAGCAGCCCATGGCCAGCTGCTTTTACTGTACACACACACAGAGACACACAGACACACAGACAAACTCACACACACCTCAATCTCTATTAGCGACAACAACAGCAACTGTGGGCTCACAGAATTGGACCTCCATGGATTAGGATGCCATCTTAGACAGCACACACACTCACTCACTTACACACGTGCACACACACACACCAGGCCCTGCTCGCCCAGACGCTGTGGAACCAGAATGAGCGCGGAGGCAGAATCGACAGCTTCGACAGCTAAGGGCTACGTCTGTGAACTCAGAGCGTTGGAGCTGCCACAACTCCAGCCTCTCCGGGCACTCAAGGCCAACAACAAACTCCTTGTTATCCCCCTGTGCTCTGAGCTGCGTTAAGACCAGCACGCACACACACACACACACACACACACACACACACACAAAGTGCATACACTGCATTGACGCACCCACAGGAAGGCATGCAAACAAAGATATTAATATGTAGACAATTGCATAGATGCACAAACATTTTCCAGGGTAGAAATACAAATGAGTGTACCTCACAAATGCATAACTCAACACACCTCTTTTTTCTCTTGCTTGCACACAAAAACAGGCAGAGGAAAGAAAAAGAGCCGGAGGGCCATAACACTGTCGAGACCCCATCACTGTTACCGGTGAGATGCAACCAGGCTGGGATGGTAGCTCTTGCTCACCTAGGCCCCTAATTGCCTAATGACTGGTCCAAAGTTACAGACGGATTGAAGGTCAGTGACTCAAGGATTACCCCTGAGTCCATGTCCGGATCTTGTGTGAAGGTTGCTATGATACAGCGAGGATTTGGTGTTGCTTCCCACCAGAGTTTATTTTCTTGTAAGCCAAAGCAAACAGCGACGTAACGCATACTGCAACACGTCCTCATACCTTAACGACAGAATAGGGTGATCGGTAAAACGGCATATAGGACAGTTATACAGATACGTTGCAGAACGGCCACACTGAAACATACGATTGCGGTGAAATGGAACTACTTAGGTGAAGGCAACAGAAACTCTTGGTTAGGTTTAGAAAAAGATCATGGTTTGGCTTGGAATGAGTCACAGGCGTCATGATGTGACTGACAGAAGTCGGTCAAATGTCACACAAAAAATGTCACAGTTGACTTTTGGTCTCACAAACTCTGATCTCCTGATCCAGCCTGACTATTTTTGCAGAGTTTGGGGCTCTTATAACTACATCATCTTACTTCATTGTTTGCTCCCGCCACAATTACTACGCCACTAGAGGTTGCCACCTAACAACAAATGTAAATATGAGTCGTGATAAGTCGCTTGCACAATTAAGGGAGGTCGTTAGTTTGGTGAGGACAGTCTGCATACTAATATGTACATGTTGCATTTGAAGTCTTTTTCACTCTCTATGATAAAGTATGTTACTCTTGAAGTCAAATCTCTCTTTGTCCTATCACACAAAAACTAGGGACTTTCAATGTGTTTTGGAGGCAAGAAACTGTCACCCTTGCGTGTATTTGTCCCACACACTCTGTATTTGCCCCCCATATGCAATCCTTCAGGCTTGATTACCACACCCAATGTGATGGTTACACACGCATCTCTCCAAACAAACTTCAAAAGGCTGAATCCATCCATTTGGAATCCGGATTCAGAGTACGACTGATTGAGTGGGTATGATGTAACGTTGTGGTTTATAACTCTGATGACTGGGACCGGCCCAGAGGGGAGCACATCCTGAAAGTGCAGGGCAGCACTCCAAAGAAGACATTAGATGAGGAATCCTCAAAATCATCAGTGCTCAAGGGGGTGAATGTTACAATGCGTTTGTTTAAAAAAATAATAATAAAAAAGGCAGAGAAACAAAGCAGTTATGGAAGGATCATTGACGTGCTCATAGTGATCCACGAAAGGCGATCATGAAACAAGACGCTAACCTAATTAGTCATTTGGGTTCAAACAAACCCAATGTAACTGGATCATTCAGTTAATGTGAAAGGTCACTTAACCCAGGGTGCCTGGAGCTAATCTCTACGTTAAAACACCAAATACACTCCACTGTGCTTGGAGGAGACAGCTGAGGTAAATCCGAATTATAATAATCCATGGCAAGTCAATCTGAAACTGAAAATATCAATGCACACACAACAGCTGTGGGGCAGTGCAGTAATCTTTAGATTTTTTCGATCAAAACTTGTCAGAGTTATTATCTTGGATTGGGATGTCAGGTTTTGTTCTGTAATAGACACCTCACCGCGCACTGTGATTTTTCTACAGGGATTAATTAACTTAAGGCCTCAGGAATACAAACTTTCAGTCTCACCGTCAAGCTCTGCTGTGTGTACGTTATCGCAATGACAAGAGGTCTCCATATACTTGTCCTATTCAACGGGTAATGAGGAAAATCCTGGTGTCACACGCGCAGAGAAAGCGATCTCAACACAGCACACATCAGAAAGAGAGAGGCATGAAATGGGAAGGAAATGTCTGAAACCCCCAGACTTGACAGAAGACTGAAAAAAGGGGGATAATTTGTTCTTCTTCTCCTCGCAGAAATGGATTTCCATTTCTTTTGGCTAGGTTAAAATTTGTCCCTCCAATTGCTCCCTTCAACCTTGACGTAATCTCCCCATCTGAATGCCATAATTCACTCCAGAGGTAATGCAAAATGAACAGATCTGAATGCAAATGAGGCGCAGACGTCAGGTTGGCTTAGGGAAAGGCGTGGATGAGGTGTTGTGCAGGACACCTTTTGATCCGTTATTTCACTTATAGATCGGGTTCACTTCCCAAGCAACCTCCTCACCTGGCTGCAAGAATGTGCGTGTGTGCCGACATCAGTGCCTGTGTGTGAACATGAGTATGCAGCTGTGTGTGTTAAAAAAGACCTGCACACGTTTGCCTTGTGTGGCAGAACATAAATCTCCCATAGTGAGTCTCTTTCCCTCTCTTTCTCTCTCACTCCCTCTCTCTCTGGAAAGGCAGTCAGTTCGTTGGGGACACTTCCCTTGTGGGTGTAAGGATCTCTGTGGGGGGTCACAGGTCAGTCGGCGGAGGAAGCGACAAGCTGTGAAATGTAAAAGACCAATTTCTTCCACATGTTTCAGTGCTGGGAGAACACTGCCAAGCTGTCAGCCGGCATCACGTTTAAAATGGGCCAGGGTGCTACCCAGCAGACCTGTCACAACTCATTTGTAATTAAAAAGCCTGTGTGATGTTTAAAGCAGAGCACCCCAGAAACTTTTGAGGACTGTTAAATAAAGATGAGCTGTGCGTGCAAAAAAAAAGAAAAGGAAAAAAAGGGGGATGTATTAATAACAAAGAAGCTAGCCAGTTGCCTTTGTAGTAGATCAATACCAAATGAGCCTGGATTTGATTCCTGGCAAAGGCCAGGATGTTGGATTACTTAGGTGGGAAACAAGAATAGTGTGTTTTTGAAAAGGAGGAAGTGGATTCTTATTACTATTAACAGAAGTCTTTAGCCACCTCTAGATGTGGTTACAATTGTGGTACGACCTTGCCTGGGCCACCAGATAAGCAGGGCAACCACTTCAGAACAGTTTATCAATGCATCACACTCATACCTATTCAGGATCATATTGGAGCATATCCTAGCATGCACTGAAATAAAAGCAAAGCAGCACCAGTCAATCACAAAAACATAGAAACATAATCATATTCACACCTGGGACTGTAAGTCTCAAATCAACCTGACCTGCATATCTTCGGACTGTAGTAGGAAACCAGATCACCCGGAGGAAAATAGCATGAATGCGGGGGGAACATGTGAGCTCCTCACAGAAAGACCCTTCTTGCTGTAAAGCGAAACTAACCACTGAGCTACAAAGCAGTCGCTGCAATGGTTCATCTGCTTTCCAAAATCATTTCATTCTGTGCCCTAGTGCCTCTGGAGTATTCCCAGTGGTGTAAAGTAACTATTTACATTTACTCAAGTACTGTACTTATGTACAATTACTACCACATTAATTACACTTTACCACTCTCAAAGGGAACTATTATACTTTGTATGTACTATATTTATTTCATAACTTTAGTGTCTATATTTTGCAAATTCAAATGATTCATTATGATGTATTGTTATATAATAAACTGTCCATTAGTATATGGACAGTTCCACAAATGGAATCCACATATTTATAACTGTAGAAAATACATCTGCAGCAAAAAAGGAAATTAGGTGATGTAATATCAGAACGCCAAAATACACGCAAGGAGGAGAGTGGGGGTGGTGGATGGGTTCCAAAACACAGGACTTTAACCCAAGGGACAGGTGTTTATGACTGATTAAAGTATGAGGCTAAACCACAAATGTAATATTTTGTTGCATTAGGTCATGTACAGGTTTCACAACATGAAATAGAATGTCATATTTCGTAACATAACTTACAAACCCGTTGATGACAATATGTTGGAATATTACGTGCTACATATTACGTGGGGGCGGCAGGGTGGTGTGGTGGTTAGCACTGTCGCCTCACAGCAAGAGGGCAGAGGCCCTTCTGTGTAGAGTTTGCATGTTCTCCCTGTGTCTCCGTGGGTTTTCTCCGGGTTCTTCTGCTTCCTCCCAAAAACATGCATGTGTTAGGTTAATTGATGACTCTAAATTGCCCGTAGGTGTGAATGTGAGTTTGAATGGTTGTCCGTCTATGTTTGTCTCTGTGTGCCCTGCAATAGACTGGCGTCCTGTCCAGGGTGTACCCCGCCTCACGCCCGATGTCAGCTGGGATCGGTTCCAGCCCCCCCCCCCCCCCCCCCCCGCGACCCCGATAGGCACAAGCGGTTGAAGATGGATGGATGGATGGATGGACATATTACTTGCTCTGTAAGTTAGGTGACGTATCAAACTCCAATTAGAGAGGAGGTCGGGCTGTATGGTTGGGTGATGCACTTTCACCCGGGAAGCATTTCCCGTCCCGTCTGACGATGAAACTTAATGACATAAGACATATTTAATTTAACTCATGATCTTTTCCTAAGTAGGTTTTTTTGCCTAAGTAATGTTTTTTGTTTGAATTCACAACTTCACCCATGTGTTTAAAACTTCAACCATAGAGCATCTAAAAGTGGGTGAGTAGGCAACAAGAATGGGTTGCAGCGGTTCAGAAACGTTGAGATTCAGCGATTCTGTGGTTTGCATTAACGTACAATGCCCACATTTTATTCTGGCAACCTGGTTGGGTATTGCTGCTTTTACTTAAGTAAAAGATCTGAGTTCTTCTTCAACCACTGAGTATTTCAGTAGATAATGGAACAGAAAACAACTGCAGGTACTGCATTATCACATAAAAAAATGACAACGTACAACCAGTGTGTTAAACCAAGAACATTGAACGTGTATTTTAAAAGTAAAATAACAATTTGCCAAGTCAAAATACGTTGTTTAGTTGAGCTTGGTTAGACACTAAATAGATTAAATAGTACTGCACTGTGTAAATAAGACACAGACTCCTAATATTTGTTAAATGTACTGTTTGATCATCTAACTGCCAAGAAAAGTTTAGCTGAGTTTAAATGTATGAGTTTAAAAAAAACACTGTTTTATCTCATTTCATCTCATCTTCATCGCTTATCCGGTGTTGGGTCGCGGGGGCAGCAGCTTTAGCAGGGGACCCCAAACTTCCCTTTCCCGGGCCACATTAACCAGCTCTAACTGGGAGATCCCGAGGCGTTCCCAGGCCAGTGTGGAGATATAATCTCTCCACCTAGTCCTGGGTCTTCCCCGAGGCCTCCTCCCAGCTGGACGTGCCTGGAACACCTCCCTAGGGAGGCGTGCAGAGGGCATCCTTACTAGATGCCCAAACCACCTCAACTGGCTTCTTTCAACGCAAAGGAGCAGCGGCTCTGCTCAGAGTTCCTCAAGGATGGCTGAACTTCTCACCCTCTCTCTAAGGGAGACTCCAGCCACCCTCCTGAGAAAACTAATTTCGGCCGCTTGTACCCGCAACCTCGTTCTTTCGGTCATGACCCAGCTTTCATGACCATAGGTGAGGGTAGGAACGAAGATTGACCCGTAGATCGAGAGCTTTGCCTTCCGGCAATAGCTTGTAATTAAATTATTAGCAGTTTTGTTTGTGGCAGCTGATATTGGATATTGGAAAGAAAAATAAGAATCTTAAAATCTAAATTTAATGAAGCTGTCATTTTATTCGCTTATATAATGCCCTCCATGTCATCGTGTCAAAGAGGGTTTGTTCACTTATTTACTTTGTTGGTGGTTGTATTATCAAGAGGTCTATCAGTGTTGTGCTTGCTGCTCAAACATTTACCTTAAATAAAAATAATGTTACAGTGTATCTGTTAGATTTTTGCATATTATCTAACTGAGAAAACATCCTTTGTTTGATTTGACTTAACTTCTGTCTATGAAGCTTGGCTCACTACCTCTACCCAACCCTAGCCTCAAGCACATTCACATCAGTGGAGAACTGCTTTCAGTGAGGCCTGCCATTCTCCCCATCCCAGTGCTTGTGACATTAGGGTGACATTTTCTCCCCACTGTGGCATAGTCGGGGGGGTTTAACATTGAACTCTTACCTGGCAGAGATGAGGAAGAGCAAGCAGAATCAGCTGACAGGTGGAGAGGAGACCCCCGGTGAGAATGTACCACAGCGGGCTCTCCTGCTCTGCTGCTGGGGCCTGCATGCAGCTGCTGCTGGGGGTATAACTGGAACTGGGAATGAATGGGCTGAGGACGGAGCTGGGTGTGTAACGGGGGCTGGGACTGGAGTGGCAGTTGGCCTTGTGGTTGATCATGATGAACCTCAGGTTTAGGCATCACAAGGGGGTTAGGTTTTGGTATGGATTGGGTGATGCAGCGCTCCGCTTCCCTAAACATTCCAGGAGGGAGCCTCTTTACCTGAAACACCACACACAAGAGGGGGTCTTTCTTTGAGGTCTATGGGTTCACTGCACATTAATATAACCCCTTCATGTTAATGTCAGCAGTTATGTTCATATCATTCCATTGCATCACCATTGTTTATGGGAAAACAGCATGTGTGTAATTACACTACAGGTTTTAGTGATCGAAGTGCAGACATAGCCAACTATTAGTATTTGTCATAGTGTGCCTTAATGGCATAAAATAATTCAATTAAGACCAAGAATGACACAAGTATGAAAACTGCACATCCTAATGTATTGTGAATCCGCAAAGATGTATAAAAATATTGTACTGCTATTTACATCCCTCAAAAAAATCACAGCAGTAATGATAATGCAGTAACACAAACAACATGGCATAGTCGAAGGGACAAACTCAAGACAGAGAGCTTTGTTCTGGTTTTTAATTCAATTAAGATGGATACTAATCTAATCAATGCACCAGTTCAAATGCATCCAGAATTGCTGGGTAAAGATGTGGTTCTTGTTTGCTCTCTGGGGCCAATTTCCAATGTCTCTGTAAAAACACTTTGTCAGAGAAAATCCAACCACTATCTACCCAGATCCACCATCCTGTTTCCCAAATAAAGAGGGTACTGTCAGAGTGAGGGGAAATATGTACACATACACACACACGCACAAACATAACTCATGCACATAATTATGATATACTGTATATAACATGAAACAACATGCATGCACATATCTGATCGCACACACACCTGAAAGTACAGGTTGCACAACCAGTGGTCTAGATCAGAGGAGATGATGGCTTCAATCTTCTTAAACTGGTCCAGTTGCGTGTTTGGCTCTCCCCTGAGCAGAGGGGTTTTGAACCTGGGTCAATGACACATAACCAGTAATGGTCACTGTACAACCAGATCTGATGGGCACAGTGAAAAGAAATTATAATTTCATGTCACTTCATAAAATGTTTTCCTGGGAGTTATAGTAGCTAAGTGACCTGAATACTTGTTCTATACTAATATATGTTCAAAATACAAACTCCTTGAAGTTCGACAGCTAACTTAGATCTCCCATTGACACACCTGCCCTGGACAGGGCAGAGGCTCGGCCCACAAACAGGAAATGCCCCCCACGCCAGCACAGAGCTGATGTGGCTGCTGTCTCCCGGTAGTGCGATCAGTTGGAATACCAGGACCACGGAGGGGACGACCTCACAGCCTGCAGGTATGATCTGCAGACACAGACGAAGACACACCCACGTAACGTGAGCACACATATGCCGCCACATCTTCACAGCATATACACAACCAGGAAATCCAATGACTAACCGACACTCAGAGGGTAACAAACAGGCCCTGAGGGAGCTACTTTATCTACATCCTAGACTTGAATCCTCTTCTAACTTATTTCCGTTTTTTTTTTTTTTTTTTAAAGGAGACTTCTTAACTGACATTCTTACCCGTCCAACCCAGCAAATTACCTAAAAGGAGATGTTGGAATGATAAAGACTGACAGCATCAAACACAGGGTGGAGGAGAAGTTAAGATTGCCGTTGTAGTCTATGAGCTGACAGTTACTGAATTTGTGACGGTAGGACACCATAAATCAAACTGATGATAGTTAAGGTATCTTGCATAAAGTGAAAAGTTTTAGCAGTTAGCAGTCAATGGCAAACAGTCTTATTTACCCAGAGAATTGTAGGTTTGCTTAAAAAATGAACTGACAGTGAGGTGTGTGCCACTACATCCATCACTGGGTGGAAATATTTTATCCCTTTATTAGTTGTAATGGAAAACGCAGGGGAGTTGTTTTAACACATAAATCATGTGTTTCCCTCCCACCCCCTTATAATCTGCTTTTGGTTTGCACCTGTGAAATGATGGGAAGTAGCGTCTGACTCAGGACATAAATTTATGGCATAATATCACAGATTATGGATATTGAGGATATTTCATATCATTCATTTACTGTAAGAAATTACCTGCATAAATAGTCATTTATGTGCATGTGCCTGCATGGAGACATGTGTAGTTTGTTTGCACATATGTGTATGGGGGAAGAGTTGTTGTGAGACTGGAAGATATGCTTCAGAGGTTTTCTCACTTCCTGTGAGCTGCTTAAGCTATTACAAATATCCTGTTTGATTCAAAACAGACTGATATTTTCTCATTTTTTTAAAAACGAATGTGCGTGTGAGGAAAAATTGCCATTGTGAAAGATGACTCTGTTCTTTATCAAATGACTTAACCTCCTTTCTCAATGACCAACACAAAGAACAACAGATAAAAGGGGGGGGGGGGGGGGGGGGACAAGAGCAAATTCATGCACTCTCTCAAACCTTTCATCTTATTTCTCTTTTCTTCCTAATTCCTTCTTCTTCCCCCTTTTATATTAAAATGTGGAATCTTATGCATCTTTCCGATCGTTGTAAAAACTATGCAAAGACTGTGTTCCTCACTCTTGTGATATACTCCCACTTTCTAGGATATCCAAAACATCTCCAACTGAACTGCACTGTTTCTGTCTAAATTCAGACTCAGATGCACAAAGCAAAGGGTGAACGAAAAAAAGAAGGGAGAGAGAGGGAGGAAAGGAAAATAAGCTCCTGGCTTCCTCTTACCATCACTAATTCCTCATTTCCTCTTAGAAGGCACTGCAAGCACTCCTGAAATTGCACGCTATAGTGTGGGCAAGAGGAGGGAGAGACAACGTCCATGCCAATCCGGATAGTGGTGGAAACGCTGATCAGATTTGTCTAAGACTATCAATAAGGACGACAACAACAGGTTTATCTATAAAGGGGAGGGGGGAGGAGAGGAGGGGAGGTAAGGAAGAGTGACATGAGGCATTTACCATGCCATACTTAAACCTTTTTTTACCTCTGAATCAGATCCCAGGTCCACATTCAGTTCATGCCAGGTTTTACCCCGTCCTTTATGTTTTTTTATGGAAGCTGGAGACAATATTATCAGGGTGCTCTAGCTCAGTGAATACGCCCACCAGCACATTGGCAGTGTCCACATGTGCTAAATGCTCCAGCTAAGGCCTTTAGAGTTGCCTTCAGAACACTGAAGAAGCCCTTTCTGAGCCTGTACAAAACTCTATGGAATCGGGAGGGACACTGGATTTAGTGGCTTCTGTTTTAAGGTTTCCATCAATGAATAAACATAAACAGAGATTTCTTATCCAATGGTCAATGTCGACCATCCAAAGCGAGTATGTAGGTTTTTAAGATTAGTACAGCTTCTATAGAGGATGTTTTCCTTCATATCAATAGGTTTAGGAAAGTGGTTGTGAAATGTGCATACATTTCATCTAATGTAATCTGCTGTGTCATTTCATCAAAAGGACCAAATGTGAAAACATGTTTGGTCTTTGACTATACATCTGAAATAGGGGGTTGATTTTTTTTGCATACAAATTTTAGTCAATTCTGCCGAACTTTTCTATTCCTTCTTTTATCCAGCTCAACTATGTCACTGATGCTCAAAGACAAGCAGAAAAGAAACTAAATTTTTTACTGCGTTTGTACTCCATTCTCAATCCAATAAAACATTACTTCCTTATATAAATGAATAATTGATCTTGGGTTGAATTTACATGCATGGATTAAATGTCATGTTTGAAAAGTTGTTGTTTTATTCATATGGAGATCCCCAGAGAAAAACCTAGAGGCTGTGTGTGGCATATTTTCATATGCTGTCTCTTACAGCAATATAACTTCTCATAACCCTTTCAATCTTCACTGCAAGTGATGAAACCTAGGGAAACAGAAAGAGGAATTTGGAAATAACGTGGCAAATACTAGGAACTAAAGACACACCGTGTGGTATTGCTATTATATTAGAAAGGCATGTTTTATTGTCTGCTTGTATCTGAGTGGACTGTTTGTTTTTACGATTGGGTTTTATTGAAATTTTCCATGTAATTTCACATCAAAGGCCTTGTCGATGTCACTGGAAGTGAGCGCGGTTTAATTCAGGTTTCCTCAATGTCAAAACCACTTGTGGATAAGAGATGTTTCATATTTATTCAAATATTTTGCTGGAAATAAAGCAAATATTCAAAGCAGCTTCCTCAAGCATGATATGAATGAAGGGATTCTTATTAAATAAAATTACACAGTCACAAATCACAACCTGATTCTTTCCCTTCCTTGTTGAACGAAAACATATTAGTTTCAATAGAGGAAAGCAACATGTCACTGGTGCATGCATATGCAGACCTCTGAGTATTTTTCGCAATAGCAACACCTCTTCCATTATTGCATCCATAGGGCCTGTGTCTACAAGGCCTTTTTCTTCTGAGCGCCACATCTTTATCAACTGTTCCCAATGAGGATAGATCGTAAGGTGCTGGACCCACCTTTTTTTCTGATCAATCCGAGCCCTTCTAGTTGAAATCCTCAAACTTTTTAGAAAATCGCTGGTGTCATCAGCGGCAGAGCCGATAATGATTGTTGCTGGTGAGTGTTGCGCTTTTATCATTTTTAGCTCTGTTTGCTTTTCGTTACCTGTGTAGCAACCTCACTAACGTAAATTCTGTTGTCATAGAAACAAAACACACAGACTGCGCTGCGAAGAGCTGGGACACATTTTCCAGCGCCTTGCCAGCGTCTTTTTTGCTATGTGGACACACAACCTTAATTGTGAACGTCAATGCTGATTGTAGACCAAATATCTAGAATCCCTCTATTATTGTTGTTGTTTTTTAAGAACTATCCCATCTATTTTCTGCCACATTACAAGATTTAAACAAAGCTAGGACCAAATAAAAGCAAAATTAATTAAACAGAGAGCTGTCTTGTGAGCTGTTTTTTTTGTTGTTCTTTTGTCCAACATATCCTCACCATGAACAGGCTCTGGTTAAGATGCAGGTCAGTGTCGCAGAAGCGCCCGAGATGCTCGATCGGCTCAGTGGACACCGCCCATTGTTGCTGCTCCTTCTTACTGCACCAGGCCAGAGCTGGACCCCCTAGACGGCTGTGAAGGGCCACACTGACAGTGTAGAGGCCCTTGGGTAGCTTGTCTCTGGTGGCTCTTAGACAACAGACACGCACCTCCACAGGCTGGGGAGTTTTGTTCTGGTACACCTATAATAGACAAAGTGCAGAACATAAGATTTGATAGCAGTATTTGATCAATCCTGTATAATTTCAAACATCAACCGCAGAAAAAAAAATATTAATGCAGAGCACTTGTTTTCGCTTCCTGTGTAGACCCCAGGAAGACAAATGTTAATGGGGATCCAAGTAAAGAATAAACATTGGATCGTCTCACACCACATATGAATAGAAAAGGGGAAATTGCTACTATAATAGCCAATATTAGTATCTTGACAGAGAAACAAGCACTGAAAACCCTTGTTATTACAATACGACCATACAGTAGATTACAGTCAGTGTCTGGTTTCTGGTAAATGTAACCAGTGTGTACAGCTGTTAATCAACTGTATCTTGCAGATGTTTGTCAGTTGGATGTTGCAATGTATCCCGAAACCATCAACTACTAAATCGCACAACTGTAATAGTTAACATCCTGCTTCTTAAACAAACAATTTGTTGAGTGTCAAGTCTGTCATATTAACCGCAGTTGTAAATGCTGTCAACAGTTATGTTATCTAATCTATGTCCTCTCCTGCACCACTGTTTGTTAAGCACTTTGTAACCACTGTTTAGAGTGCTATGTAAATTATGTTTACTTACCTAGATACTTATCACCTCATGGTAAAAAAACTGGCCTGTTTTTTAATCAGTCATACTTAGCTGTTATGAAATGAGCAATCTCTCTATCCCTTCTCTGTGTCCTTATAGATTCAAGAAACTAAAAAACTATTTCCAACCCCTCTCTTTCTTGTCTTGTGTTGTCTTTACTTTCAATTTTGAGAATAGACCTCCACTAAGAAAGGTTGCACATCATTTAATGTAGGAGTGAGATAAATATCATGACCTCCAGCATGCAGGCCATGTCATACAAAATAGGGATGCATATCCACAGATGGACAACTTTTTTCTGTTACTTACTTGGTTCTTGTCGAAGCAGTGACGTCCTTAAAATGATTCATTTATAACCAGAAAAATACTTGATGATATAATTTGTCACTTTTTTTTCTTAAGAGTAATGTTTTTGTCCAACTGCAGTCAAGTAGTCAAATATGTAAGACATGCTCAATACAACCGCAGGTTTTCCATCTGATGATCTCCATTCAACCATTTAAGGGTTAAGTGCCTTTCTCAAGGGCACATCAGTATTCCTTGTTATTGAAGTTGAGAGTGATATTTATTTCCCCTGGTCACAATGCCCATTCAGATGAAGGTTTAATAAACGGCAACCTTCTGGTAGTGAGCTCATCCCATTAACCTCCAGGCTACATCAGCCCACTTGTTGTTTATTTGCTTGTTTGTTTTGGTGACATGTGCCTCTTTTTTAGGGCTTAGGATGAGTAATAGGGTAAGCCGGTGAGACAGTGTAGTTTTCTTTATTAAACATAATCAGAGAACAATATAAATACATATTTAGTCTTTTGTCCCCTATGACATCTGTTGAACGGCACTGAATGAAAAGTCAATCTGGCTTAAACAGAGCCACTTCAGGTCTTTATCACAATTTATACGTTTTTGAACATCACTGTTGGTTGGCCCGTTGTTTGGATATTTTGTCTATCAATTTTTTACCCAACAGACCAGGGTATCTGAAAAACTTCAGGACAAATTGCCATGAAACTGTAAATGGACAATAATGTTCGCCAGAATAAGATTCCTTTAGATGACCCCTTCACTTTGATTTTATTGATATTACCAGGTCCCACTGGTGTACAAAAAATATAAAACTCAAATTAGTAGATTGCTATCCTCACCCATCCCTTCACATCCTTTCCTTACTTCTACTATCCTATCCCATCCCATCCTATTCTATTTCATCCTATCCTACCCTATCGCTTTCTTTCTTAAGTGCAGACATTTATTTTCCTTTGATTATCTAAGTTGCATCTCTTAATGCCCATTTATTTTATGCACTCAAATTTACACTGTGTTGACCAACTCCCTAGGGCAAATGTTGAGTGTCTGGCAATTAAAGCCCTCAACTCCAATCGATGATGTAGTAGCACTCAGGGGTTCATACACACACTCATACACTGTATCTACTGTTAGTTTTACAGTATACTGTGCACAGTGTTGTCACCAAACAACCTGAGACTATTCCTTTCCTTTTCACAGACACACACCACACACACATTCACCAAGCAGCGGCTGGCAGTGCCCATTGCTCTGCCAGTCTGTAAGGGGGGAAGGTGTGCATTGAGCTCCGCAGTAATGCCCCTCAATCTCCCCACTGTGAGCATCTTTGCATACCAAAACAAAAAAAACAATTTAGGCAGAAGTGAAATTAGTATAATTGCTGGCAAAGCGGTTTAGCCCACACATCTCACATTTGCGAGGAAGCGATGGAGGCCTACAAACCCCCACATTTGAAAGAGATGGGTGCATGCTGACTGGGAAGGAAGAGGAGGAGGACGAGAAAGGAGAAAAATTAAGCTACGAAAGAAAAAAACAATAACATCACATCACATCACACCGGTGTCCAATTTGCACTATGTATGTTTTAAAGAGGTATTGTTATTATCTGGCCCACATGCTTTGCACAGGCGTCGTAAAAGACAGTCAAGACAGCAAAGGTGAAGTGAGCCAATTTTCCATATCAGAGGTGGTTTGTTTGCCCCAAGCCTGAGTTGTGCCTAAAGTGCCATAACATTACAGCACTCCTACAGATGAGATCAAAGGCTCTAGCGAGGGATTCTCCGTGGTTTTGCTGGCAAGCAGCCGTCCTTTTGCTGAAATATCTTTTCAGGGCTTTCCACACATTGACTGATCACACAAAATGCACTCTTAATAGAGACAGGAAATGCCACATACAAAAACTTCCTTTCTTTCTAAGTATGGGCTAATATTCAGAGATTAAGCTTTCTCGTTAATTATTTTCATTTTAATTAGTAAATCTTAATTAACAATGAACATTTACCCTTAAAATTTTTTGGCTTCAGAATGAAGGAGGGGGGTGAAGAAAGGAGAGAATAAATATGACAATCTTTTTGGGACCTCCGGGCAGGATTACTGATGCAGGCTGCCTTAGTTATTAAACACGTTCTAAATTAAATGCCTCCATGAATTTTGCACAGAAATATATTTTCATAGTTTTGCATGCCAAATGCGACATTTTATTTTTCAGATTCATCTCGCTGCAGTAATTTTAGGGAAATGTCATATAAACAAAGATTTTGTCATTTACCAAAGGAAATTACTATGCGTGGCAGGTTTGGCCATTGCTTTCTCTCTCTCTCTTTCTCCCTTTCCCTCTCCCTCTTTTGCCCCCTATTCTGCCTGTGCCGGTTGTTTCAAGTCAGCAAGCCATAAAAAATCTTTATCTCAGTGAAACACAGCAATTTGGGAGATAATCGAATGGTGACTGGGGGGCACAAACGCCAGTCTGAGGAATTATACCACAATCTCCCCTGCATTTACAACCTTCCTCAAAGCCAGTTGTCACCCTGGAAGGAAAGCCCCCGACTGAAGATTCATTACATCTTTAAGCCAGCACGGTGGCATGGCAGCCTCATCCCCAGATGCAACACAACAGCACACTCCTCCCACAGCTGGTGATGCTAACGCAAAAGCTGCAGCTTCCTTCTCTCTTTCCCAATTGGTTCTCTGTTCTCTGCTCTCCCTCTGTTCCCCACATTTTCATCTCCAAAGACTCCTTTTTCCTCCTACTTAAGAGTCCTAAAACCACAGACACCATCCACACAAAGCAGCAAAAAAGAAATCTTGATATACTGTATAAAAAGAATCTGGTTGAATAGTTTGCATACTGTATAGGGATGCCTTTTGCTCAGTGTTGAACGGTGCCTGCGTGTGAATGTGCCTTTGTTTAATGAAAGGAGTGAAGGAATTTTAAAAACTCGAAAATATGGGAGATCATTTTCCCATTCTCTATCGGTTCCCATACGTCGCAGGATTTCACATAATTACATCATTGGACTGTTTTTGAACAAACAACCCTGCTTTTTTTTTTTTAAAAAGCATTTGTAAACATTTTGAGATTAAGAAGTATGTCACTTCCTGTTTATGTGCTTTCTTTTTCTGTGTGTTTCTCAGTTCACAGTCAAAGAAGCTAACAGACCTTACCTGCCACAGGAACTGTGATGCTGAAGAGGAGGATTCAGGAAGTTCTGTCATATGGCAGTATTTGGCCGTTGCTTCCTCTTGGCCTTCCCCCAGCACTCTGAGTGACGGGTTTTCAATGGTTCTGCTGCTGCACACACACACACACACACACACACACACACACACACACACACACACACACACACACACACACACACACACACACACACACCTGTAACTGTGTTAACAGCCACCTGCATTTTGGACTCTCTGTTGTTGCACTCTGTAGCCAACAGCAGCTCAATCTAATAACAACAAAACACAAAACACTTTCCACTGAGTCTCTCTCTCTCTCTCTCTCTCTCTCTCTCTCTCTCTCTCTCTCTCTCTCTCTCTCAGCCTTTCAATCTTATCAGTGGTAATGTAATAAGCGGTTGCTTCACTCTGTCTCCTCGCCACCTCTCTTAATTCCTCAAAATAAAGCAATATCACAGGGGCCTTGGCCTGCTTGTGACTGGGGATAAGATGCTTGTAAAAGGAAGGATAATTCAGCAAAGAAATGCTCTGCATCAAAGGCAGGCACTGGGTCTTTCTTTTCTTTCTTTCCCTCTATCCCTCCTCACTGTTCGCCTATCAAAAGTATTACATGTGCTTTCATCAGTTCACAACAAGGCGCAATGTGTCTCCTAATGCAATTACTCGACCTCCATTAAATCAGAAACAGTGGAAACAAATGAATTACACATTTGCTACAAAAACCACAAGTCAGCTCTCCTCTTTTTTTTTTCCTTTCATAGGCGTAGGGATAGAAAAAGTGAAATCATTTCTCATTAAATTTCAGGCAGATGTAGCCCTAGGTGATGCATAGAAAGTCTCCCATGTCTAATAGCCACCCACCATTGATATCAGAAGGAATTTACAGGGTTCAAGGCTGTCGAGAGGAGGTCATCTTCGCTAAACTCTGAACCATATTCATCTGACAGGGCTGGTGTCCGACTACCACCCACCCATACAACAACCAAACACGAGAGAAGATACTGATATGTACAGTAGTTTCTTGATTTTATCAGTTCAGGCAGCATGGTAGTCCATAATTACTAAAAACTTAAACATGCTAAGCTGATTTCCCGCAGGGCTTTCGCTGCAAGATTTGATGTGTGATCTCTGACTAAAGTGGATGGACCAAGAATTGATGCGCCTCCAAGCCCAATGACATGGACAGATTTCTGTGCCTTCGAGCCATACTACCCAAAATGCAATGCCCGTCGACAGGAGAAGCCATGCAGAGGACGTATGAATTACATTCCTTATTGAATGCCGGTGGGAATACAAATGCTTTTCACACAATTAATGATTACAATCATGTGACATCAATTGTACATATGAAGAGAAATAAGAAATGGGCCGGACTTACCACTGAAGCAGTGTGTTCAGCCTGGGTTGTGGTGCTTCTCTCACTGCCTCATCACAGTCTCTTTGTGAATGAGGCTCCTTTGAAATATTAAAGTGGATATGTTAACAAACAATGTTAATGCGTTAACTGTCATTAACGTTATCAGCTTACTGGCAGTTTTGTGCAACCAAATCACTCTAATGTATGGTGTAAGATATTCATTTCTGTGACTGGCTTTAATGGAATATTTGTGAAAGATGAGCATTCAAGCATTATCTATCCTATGTTATGGACAAATGTAATAAGACAAAGTATGGTTGGAGGAATATATTGAGCTTGTAAAATGATCTATAAATAGCATACAGTCCCCAAATGAATGTCCTGTGGGCTGTTATACCTATAACTGGAAAAAAAAATGATGCATCCTTCATGCAACATATATACCGTGCATGGGCATTTACCTTAACATTCCCAGTGAAGAAGGCCATTAGTCTCTTCTTTCTCGTTGCCCACTCACTCCTCTTCAATGGTCCCTTCTGAGCCGCTTGCTGAAAGTACGTGTAAACACACACGCATACTTTCTTTGGATGCAGCTTTATGAAACAGTGCAGTGCACCATAATGGCAGAATTAAGCACAAGGAGCAACTGTAATGCAATCTGCAGGCAATCGATACTGAGCCAGGCCCTAAAGACATGTAGCGTTTGATGAGTATTTCTGCCGGTTTTACATTCAGTCAGCACATTCACACTCCCCATTCAGACGCATTGACACTGCTAAGTGACAGCGTCTCACCCTGTAGAGGCTTTGTATGGTAGAATAGAGAAAGAAGAAAAACACTATTATTTTTAAAATAGATGTGAAATCTCTGGTGGATAATGTGCTTTCAATGGGAGGTGGGTGTGGAAACAGTAGGAACTCGCATACATATTATGGCAGAATAAGATAACACTGATCCCAATACTGATACAGTACACATTAGATGCCACTGATTATCCAGTAAGGGAGGATGAGTCAACTGTTGCTGTGGCTTCCAAACGATAGTGAGACATTGTTGAACCATTTTTCCCAATTACTTTCTATTCATATAATTTGGTACTCCTACTCTCTTTTCAAGTGAGATTATAACTAAAAATACAGTGGATAGAAGTTTCTCTATACATATGCGGTAATGTTTGGGTTTCTTTGCGATCTAGATTTGCCAACACAATGGAAACCCCATGTTCTTATATCCTCTCCCATTTCTTTTCTCACTGATGGAATACAAACACTTGTTTTGAAAGGAGCTTCAGATCTTAACGATAGTTCACAATATCCCTATACTCCCCAGTTGGAAAATAAAAGTAGTCACGCTCTATTTTTCCTGAAAAGGGTAAAGAACCAAGAAAAATTCGGCTTCCGTCAGAAACAAATATGCATAATAATGTACATCAAAGTTCAAAGACGAGAACAAACTGTTTCCACAAATAAATTAATTGTGTGAGGAGATCATATGTAGCATAGATTATACAGTTGAAATCCATGCACTCATTCCAAGCCAAGGATGAATGAGTTATCTAACCTTGAATGCATGTTCTACAAAAAGCAATTTCACATGAGTGCATTCAGCTGAGATTCAGACCATCTGCACTGCAAATGAAATGCAGAACTTTTTTGTAAAGGTAGCAGTGGGGGGAAAAAGATTGGGGACAAAAAGCATAGGAAATATGGAAGGAAAGAGGAGGAAAATTAGTTAACCGAGTATATGATACACACACACACGTATACTACACATAAGGACAAAACAGATACGTGTACACATGCACACACTATGTCCATTAGCCACTGATACATAGCATAATGGACATGGCTGATGTGCTGGTGAATATGGGATGATGACACAGATATTCCTCTTTGTAGCCCTGACCTGCTGCAGTGAAAGGCTGCCAAGCGTGATCATGTCAGGCCGCACACACTCCCTCAGCTGCTGAGCGTAGTGGGGGATCACCTCGTCAGCTGTCCTCACTGCAAGAAATAATACGATGGCATCACAAACCTAATACTGTTCGTCAAAAAATAAAATGTTACTCCAGCATTATGCATAATTCTTTGAATAGTATGGCATGCGTCCTATCTTGTCACTCCACCAATAAAAGCTGTTGGAAAAAATATTGTCCAGAGACAAAGAATTCAACAAAGATTTAAACAACTTCCTTGAATAATTCCTTGTTAGCTTTGATGATTGACTTTATGAATGTGTAAAGAAAATACATGTTGGACCATCATACTATACTTATCAGTGTAATACTATACAATACTAACTTATTGCCTCTGAATAAGAAATCACATGCACAAAATAAGTAAAAGCATAGCATTACTTTTTACAGTGCTCTCTCTGCCCATTAGCATCCTTCCTGCTTCAAGTCCAGCCTCTCCTCCCAGCCCAGCACTAGCCCCAGCCTGGGTTTTGGCAATGGTATGGGCCTGGGAGGGCCTGGAGCCTGAGGCATCACCACCACCGTGGAGCAGCAATCGCCGCTGAAGCACAGGATCACCCGCCTTCACCTCCAACACCTCCTCATCCCTGGAGGCTAGCAGCGTACCTGGAGAGATACGCATCAGTGGGCATGCACACACCCAGACACACATACAAACACACACACGCATACACATACTGATGGATGTGCATATTTACCAAATCCAGAAACAGACACACACAGAGGAGTATGTATATACTTTATGTAGGTAGCCAAAGATGTTGTCTGAAGCAGTAGCTCACAAGAATACAATGTAAATAGGGCTAGGTGATATGATCATATATATTGCTAAAATGTTTATCGTAAAAAATGTATTCTATCATTTATATGGTGATGTGGACAAAACAGTGGCCAATGTGCATACTGTAATAGCAACATTCATGTCATTTAGTATCATATTCACATACACCCAACCCAATCTTGATCTTGACACACTCTGTGTCAACATGGGCATTAAACAAGGACCATATTAGCCTGCTTTGCTATTTTTGCTACAGTCATACATTTGCTTGCACATGTTTGATTAAGCAAATTCTGTGGTCTTTAAATGGAAATATCTCATAATGATAATAATCACCTGGAATCATGTGAAAATTATACAAAATGCATGGCTGGAAATGAAATAAACAAATGGAGGTTTTTTACTTAAGAGCAGATGTAAAACAGCGTACATATGGTTGAACTGATGCTGCAAAAATGAGTACAGATATCTAATGTCTTTCTATGCAGGAATCATAGGACTTAGTATGCAATAGTATACTGTAGTATCATAACCTTTGGCATATTGCTGTAAATAAGTGTTTGTGAACAAGCCCATGCATTGAAAGAAAGTTTTCTTCTGCACCATAGTTGAACTAGTTTTTAGTTACAGTAGTAACAAAGCAGAGAAGCATCATCAAACCTGCTTGCTGCGCATCTTTTCAGTTTTGCCGCCTCGTTGGTAGAAAGCAAGAGGTATTCTTTCAGCATCTGTGTATTCAACGTGTGCAGTCCAATGTGTGCAACAGCCAAAGCTGTTATCACTGCCTAATGCTTTTCACACTGAAGCTGATATCAATGCCTAACGCCTTGTTCTTTCGTCTCCAAGCCAAAGCAATAGAATTTATCGAGATAAAAAGGAAGAACTGAAGATCTTAGACAGGCAGATTTCTCCAGGAATTTGTTTTCTGAGAAAATGTCTACAGCACTGGCCACTGTCCATTTCATAAATACTTTGCCGTATTCATGCTCTTTCTTGTGAAATGTGCATGTTGCTTTGTGGCAGGCTGTAAAAGCTAAGACAAAAAGCCTGAGAAGCAGTCACAAAATGTCAGGATCAGTACTGACATACACTGAGCTGGTTCTGCAGCAGCAAAGAAGACTTGCAGCCTACACCGGTGGGAGGCATCCATACAACAGCATAAGGTGATTGTCTTGAGGTCTATTGTAGCTTGGTGAAGTGCTTACTGGCAGTCACCGCAGTTGGACTCCGACAGTACAGAAGTAAGAGCTCTCTCTCTCTTTCTCTTTCTCTCTTCCCTTCCCAGTCTCTCAGCCTATTGCATGGAGGAACTGTTAATCCAAGATCCTCTTTACTTTTTCTGTGGGATTTCATGAACATTCCAAGACAATGGACAGGGCTGCTAATCTCAGTGGTACAGCTAAATCCAAGACAATGGCAAATAATACAAGCTGGCTGAATTCTACCGCGTTGAAGCGGGCCTAAACCCATCACTTGTGCGCTGGAATTACAAGGAAGATGTGCGTCATGTCAACAGGATCTGGTGCGACTGTCTTCATCCAGAACAATGCTAAGCTTAAACCACCTCAATGTTGCCTGGTTGGCTACATATTTAAATGAAACTGAGCTAATGAGAAAAGGCACGCCTACTGTGAGACAATGGCTGTGCTTGGAAATCACTGACTACAAGTGAAGTCTGTTCTAGTCTTATTCTTTGTTCTATGTCAGTGCTGTTTTCAGTGTTAGTGGAAAATATTGTGTCTTATTTTTGTCTGGGTTGTTGATAATTCTACCCTCTCAAGCTTTTCTTAAAGATACTGTACCTTCAGACTGAACCACTCAATGGCACCATTGTTAACAGTGTTGTAAAAGATAGCTTTGATTCCTTTGGGTTCATGATGTTAAAACATGACGTTTATAATCGAGATATAGTAATAATATGCCAATTAAATAGTGATCACAAGGGATTAAAAGAACATTTTATGTCCCAAAATCAAAAATATATATATTTTAAGATATATTAATTTAATGTAAAGCAATTGTTCTAAATTAAAGTAATACAATATGATAGTAAAGTAATTGTTCTAAATCAAAGTTGGAAAAAAATTGTATCGTTGCTCTTTAGATTAGGGCTAACCAATCTGCTGCGTAATACAGGAATACATACCAGGTATATTCATGAAGGTATCGTCCTCATCCAGCAATGCAGCCATTCTTTGATACAGTCTGTTTTCATCAGCATTCATTATTGCTACAAGTCAAAACAATTATAAAATGAGTACACCCTCAACGGTGCTTGTAAAATACATGCATATGTGTGCTTCAAAATTAATTTCTACTTATCAGTCAATCTAAACCACATCTTAACATGCAAACCAAAGATATTAGCTGTGGCTGGAGAGGGGTGAAAATCAAGTGTATGCAGAGGGGTAATGAAAAAAGAGCATTAACATGCCTGTTAGCCAGCCTGTCATCATGTGATGAGATTTGGTTTGGCGAATCCTTTGATATTACACGGCAGTGATATCCAAAAGATACAGGTGAAATGGCTTCTCCATTAATAGCCATGTTTCATTATAACATGCATATTACTCGGCTCCCAAGAGCTCACTTTTAATAGGCCTACTTTAGGAGGGGGCTGCAAACTATTGATGTATCTCTGCGTGTGTCATTTGACGGAGGAAAGAAAAGCCACGGTGGAATGAAAACTGACCAATGATACATGACCTTCGTCAATGACAGCGAGTTTGGGAGCCAATCTCGTGATGCCATCAATTGGTGTATTTACATAGGCTGTCCTGCCGTCAAAAATGGAGGCCTGCTACCAGTGATCTCTCACCTCACTTTAATGAACCGAGGAGAACTATTATGACAGAGAATAGCATACTTAATTCTAGCTCATCTTCAGCGCTGACCCCAGCCATCCTGCGATGCCTTGGGTCTGTCTGCTCTGCTGACGACGGGTCAAAGTAATTTTGTAAGCGTTTATTTCCTGTGGAAAGTGCGAGAGGCGAGAGAATGGGAGTGGGGAATGGGAGAAAGGGTTGGGAGTTGGCAAGGGAGGGGGTGGCAGGAAAAGGAAAGAGGGGAGTTGTACAGGTTCAGGTTAGTGGTTATTAGAAGCACATGAAGCGAAATGTTAATTTTGAAACCCACACTGTCCAAGGGCAGGTTGCAGCGGCTGCTACCAGATAAGGCAGAGCCAAGATGAGACAGGAGTATGGAGGCAGAAAGAGAGAACTGGGAAAGAGATGGCTGGGTTTCTCAGTGCACCTCTCCACGGCCTGCGGTGCTCTGGGGCCTAATTAGCATGCCGCAAAAGGTCACGGCAGGCAATCTCTTAAATACAACTGCCATATGTTTTCCGTGTTCAAAAGGAACTAATGAGAAAGTCTACAAGCTCAAAAGTACCTGGAATTTCAAAGACAATACCTTCTAAATACTCCTAGGTCAGCGGCCTAGAGGACCGGGCAAGTTTGGAGGAAGAGATCCAAAGGAAAATAACCTAAGCCCATGTCTCATTGACTTCTTATTAGCAATCACTGACCTATGGGTATCAAGTCTGCTCCACAGAGTTTATGGATATCCAATGGCTCCGGGGCTCTTTCTATTAAGGGTACACCCCACCGACCAGCTTTCTTAACCCCAAATCATTCTCATTACAGGCCCTGAATATTTCACTCCAATCTAAATTGCTTTACTTGTATTTCTCAGGTTATGGGGCAAAAAAATGCAGAGTGCATTAAATCATGTCATATATTCCACACAAGGATCGCCTTTATAGAAGTCTGTGGGTATCTGCGTTTGGACGCATAAAAATGTGAGTAAGTATGTTTGCATAGGAGCACCACTGGCCCACTAGGCCACTACCCAAAAAAGCTCACAGGGATTCTTCCGTGCTCAAAGAGTGTAAAAAATCTTGCATGAGGTGTTTACACATACTGTCCTTGCTTGAAGTAAGGAAGTAAGGACTGAGAAACTTATTAAACCAGGAGCAGCTGTATGACTCCTCAACAGCTCCATAAATTGACTGTGAAATTCACATGTTAAATCCCTCTACATCGTTAACAAAGAGTTTGAACAATTTCTCCATAAATAGCTCCGAGGTTATGAAACCCTTTTTTCAAACACAAATTTGCATAATGGTGGTAGCTTCGTGGATCGCGTTTTTGAATCATATCTGTGATTTACTCAAATAGGCTGGCTGTCCTCGAGTTCATCTCTCTAATGAGAATTTCAAATCTCTCTTCTCATATACACATTATCAATAACTAGCACTTCTTGCCAGCCAGAGTTACTGCTAACAGGGAATGAGAGATAATGAACGATTTTGGTAAAGTGTCACAAACATGGAACAATCTGCCTTTGTGATCTTCCAATATGCATATTCACACTCCCTCATGAAAAAGTGTTGCTTATTTTGTACTTGTTTATGTAAATCCTATATCCAGCATGTGACACATGTAATGCACTTTGAAACATTTATGTAATAAGATGGTGTACGTAGCATTAAGCAAAAAAGCAACAAAAAATAATCATAAAGTGACTGTAGATATGAAATGCATCACATTTTCCTGAGTTCTAATATCAATACACTACCACATGGTTAAGTTCATTTTGAATGCTTTAAGGGTTTGGCAAGTGGCCTAATTTGCATTTCCAATTAATAGAAAAAAAGAAGAGAGGAAAATCTGCTTAATTTAACTAATCTCTAATCATCAACATGTCACTATATGTTTAAAAGGGTGTCTATATTAAAACACTTTGAGACAGTGGATCTTGTGTTTGCACTAAAACAAACATTTTGAAAATGAGTTAGTCGCGTTTTCTTAATTTTATGAACAGTGTTCCTTCAATTTGACTTTATTGTGGAACAGAATGTATTGAGGGATCACTGTGTATAAAACAATAGGACATCATGGCTCCCTGTATTGGGGGGATCCTCATGCTGTCAGTCTTGGAAAGAGAGAGGAAAAGAGAAAGCCAGAACAAGCAGACTTTCACTGTCAATCGTATCTGACTATTTGACCTTACCTACACTCGACAGCATCCATGATTTTATTGAGAAGAACAAAACAAAACAAAAACAAAGATGACAATGTCTGCAATGGTTGATTGCTTTGCTAAGCCATTATCTCCAGCCAGTGAAAAACTCTTTAATAATTACTGGTTTAGATGAAGAAAATATACTTTATCATATATGCAAATGGTCTGACATCCTTGACCGGATAGAAAATAATTTTTGTTCATATGCTGGCAAGTTCCATGCACCATGGTAAAGTGTAATCATACCTCTTGTGCATAACATCATGACAATAATTGCTAATAATTACTTGCCATGCACAGCAGAAAGAAAATAAACCACATTAAATCAAGAATCCTACATGTGACTCATCCCTGAGAAAACTGGCATGCTCACAACCTTGAACACATCCTAATTTACCATCCCATTCCTCAAGAGTTCTCCCTGACATACTGAATTATAAGGGGGCATATTCGTATGCCTGATTGGCCTTAAGCCGTGTTTCGGGGGCGTTGTGAGTACACCACACAGACAGCGGATCGGCTTGGTAGCGTAGTAGCGTATGTAAATGCACTCTCCTATGACTCCAGCCCACCACAAGGCATGTAGCCGAGAGTGGGAGTCAAGGCTGATTGTGTCGAGGGTACTTCTAGATAGAGATAGAACACCCACTACTGTAGTGTTCTCCAGCTGAGGAAGAAGTTATATGAGGGTTGCTTGTTAGGACATGCTTGCTTTGGAATGCTGGGACCATGGGCCCCTCGAATGGAGAGAGAGAGAGAGAGAGAGAGAGAAAGAAAGAGGAAGTGAGAGAAAGGTTAGATCAGGAACATTTCTACTGTCAACAAATTTGAGGCTAATGAAAAATGAAGCTTCACCTCTTTCTTTGGCAGGGGCTTGCAGCTCCATTTTTTTTGGGTGAGCTGGAAGGGTGCTATCTGGCCTGTCACCTCGAATTTCTCTCCCCAGCCAAACCGGAGGAACAGAAAGCTCGGTGCTTCCTCCTCCATCGAAGGCTGGGTTTTCTATGCCCACCACGGCGGCTCTCTCCTCTCTCCCTGACAAAATAAGTAGAAACATAAATGAAAATACAAACATTGACATGAATGGGCTATACAAGCAGTTAGGTCAAAGTGACTCGTAAAAAAACAAAAAAAAAACAAAGCACATTTAATGGCAACAAAATGTTTCCATTGGTGACTTCTCTGCACCAAAATGTTCAAGCGCATCCTCCTCGAATGACACTAAAACACAATTAGGTTAAAATTAAATCAGAATATTGCAAAGGAGGAGAAAAAAAAGAGAAGAAGAAATGATTAAAATAATTACAAATTGCGCCCTGACAAGCAAGAGCAAAATTTAGCCCAAAGCCATTTGTCTGTAATTAGTTAATTAATCCTTACACAAATTATGAGCAATAACTCATCAAGCAGGACTCACCCATCAGAAATTCAGCCGACTTGGATTTCTTCTGCTTAGGTTGCTGCAGAGCCTTCTGCTGTAACTTCTGGAGGGAAATTGTTAAATGAATAAATTAGCTGCAGAATGAAGATCATCATTTATGATCCGCAACTAACGCAGTATTTTAAATATGGGACGACACTAAAATGTCATTTAATTTACATCGCCGCTAAAGGGGTCAAGCACTAATTGAACAACAGGAGTGGAAAAGAATTTAATCATAAATAGATAAGAAAAGTTGACATGAATGTGTAATGAAGGTCACATTAAAATACTTCCTCCTTGTTTCTAAAATGAATAGGACACAACACTCTCTCCTGGAAAATGATGTATTTTTTACACAGGACGCATGAGAGTACATAGTCTTGGTGTGCAAATGAGTATGGAAATCCAGACAAACTTCTCATTAGATGGATTCACATGAACTAAAAAAATCTCAAAGGAGAGAGAAAAAAGAATCTTAACACTGTGTCAGGCCCATTGCATCTTGTAAAATGTGGAGAGTTTTGTGTATAATCACTTTAATATATAATTCCTGTGTGAAGCATGATAAAAGCAAATGTGACACAAAGTTGATCCATCTATCTATCTATCTATCTATCTATCTATTTATACACACATGCTAAGTGTGCTGAGACTTGTAGGTGGTCTACATGGCATGGCATCTTCTTGGCATGGAATGGAAAGAAAAAGAAGAAATGTATTAAAGCAAGTATGGGTTTCTTTGAAATCAAGAGTGGAACAAGCTCTGCAGCCCCACATTTCTCTCATTTCTGCGGACGAGCAGAACAATAAGAAAGCTGAGGTAAAAGGCATAAGTAGTTGTTTTCGTTATGGATATGTTTACATAAGAATGCACAATATAAAAGAGCTCCGTTGCTCAAAGCGTATGGAGCTTTTTAAAGCATCGTTTTATGCAGATTTCAATGATGAACTGTGCTCATGCCCATGAACAGCATGTATTTGTATACAATATTTAATTTCAAAGGCAAAATCAAGGGGCATAATGGGGGGGGGGGGGGGGGGGGGGGGCTCATTTCAACTCTAAATGACAGAGCAATTAAAATAGAGAAGGACTACTTCCAGACCAATCTGGTAAGAGGAGTTTTTGTAAATCTGTTTTTACATTCAACAAGCCCTACAGCAAGACATTCATTTATACCACTGAGATTAATGCTTATCTAATTGTAACTTATTTAAAAACCATTTTCATTTCGACTGGGTACCAATCAGTTTTTTTGAGTATCACATACTGGAGAGTATGAGAATGGCAAAGTCGGCAACAGTGGTGATGGTCTCCCTGTGTTTTCTTTCATTTTCTTATTTTTCCTTGCACCAGACATACCTTTCTGCAAGACACATATTGTTTATGTCCATATGTAAATTCAGAAACTCCATAAAACCATTATGTGAAAATGAATCAGGTAATTTTACTAATAAAAAAAATGAAAGCAGTCATTTTAAATAAGCTACATAACAACTGCATTCATTATATAGTAATACAATTTGATTGTAATTGGACAGAGACAATTCTGAGAAACCATATCGAATACATTTAAAATAATGTTCCTCTACAGTAAATTAAATTTTTACTTGATACAGTCACATTGTCATTAACAACCTATCCTGTATAAGATATTGTTTGAGTTTACATATTATTTTGCCAGTGTAATTAATCATCAAATTGGAACAATGAAGGAATATTACACTCTTTATTTTCAAATTATTGCTTTCACCCTTAAGGCTAAAGGCACTTTGGAGAGATCAAAGGAGAAATCACATTAAGTTTTATCTCAGGCTATACAAATGCATTTTGTTTATCACCCTTACTACTGCACAGACTAATCTATAGTATCATACCCGTCTTAATGTATAGCTAGAATTGTAAGAATATTACTTGAGTAAGTTTTATAAAGTCCTTGTGTTTTTTTCTTTTATGTAATTTTCATATCAGATCATACAAGATCTCCTCCGGGCACAGTTTTGTTTTGGTCTCGGTTCTAACAGTGCCCATGTTTCTTACTATGCAAAGTAAATTAGCTCCATGTCCTGCAAATGTCAATACATCCTCTGATTACTATGAATGTATTCTTGCCTTAAGTTCAGTTACAATGGGGAAAAAAACTGTAAACACACAAGGGAAAGAACACAGAAGGAATACAGTACATACACCCCAGGCCTAAAGCTCTGGGTCATTGTCACTAGAAATCTAATCCACACAGCTCCATGTGAGCACTCTCTGTCTAGAGAGCTAAGAAAAATGCCTGGTTCTCATCTCATTCCCTAGACCCCACTGACATTGACAGCATGCTCCTTGTAAAACAAGGACTGTTGTTTAATGTGCCATAACTGGATGGAACATGCAGATGTTGCATTTCTGAAACGATAAACAACATTTCAATCCTGAGGAGAAAAAAAGAATCACAGAGGGTTCATGAAATAAACTGGAGGTAGGAATGGCTGCTCAATACTACGGTGATGGCAGCAGAGTAAATTGCCTCAGTGCAGGGTCACATTTTAATTTCCCTGTCATATTGCATACAAATATGTTAAAGTGATAGTGCTGCACCAAAATCATGTGCCAGGAAATTTGGGTATATTAAAACGTACGTACAGTAGGATAACAAAATCGCGAGTTCATTCTGCATCTATACATGCCCCCTTAAGCCGTCACACTTTCTTCTGTGCAAAACACAAACTGCTTACTTTGCAGTCAACATGAGAAAAAAATCATTTATAACTGGTGACAAAAAAAATCCATGACTTTTTTTTCTCCCTTTCTTCTATAAATGTGATTGTTGTCAAAAGGAATTGAGCACAACAATGCCTTGTTCAGTTCTTGTTGCATTCAAAGGCATAGCTAGAAGGGCTTGGGGAAGACCGCTTGCTGCTAGGGGCTGGTGGGCACAGACCAGCTAGAAAGTGAATTTTGCATACTGTACGGATCATCGCCCAGTTCAGCCCAGTCACATTGAATCTGCCATCAACCAATTGTGCTTCATGAAACCGTCAACCCTCATTTACGTCTGCCTGTTTTCTTCCCCACGCAGCTGTAAACAAGGCCCCAGCTTTGAGCTGTCTTCCTCTGTCCCTGTGCGCGCTGCTTGCCAGGGGAGCGCAGACAGCAGAACCTCGTCTTCACAGAGCTACTTGAAGCCATTTCCAGACAAGCACCCTGTGTGCTAGGCATAGGAGTCAAGGACAAGAGTGTTTCTGGAAATGACAGGAGTTTTGAGAGCCTTGCATAGAGATCCCTGCACATGTTTTGTCTCTTCCTTGAGTTCTAATTTAGTCCATAATATTAGGTCTGTGTATGTTTAAAGGCTTTTCTGTCAGTGGATTCCTCAGAGCGATATTGATCAGAATTGTAATGTAAATGAATGTGTGACTGAATAAAATAAAATTATTGTAATAAATGTATTAAAAAATAAAAAAACATCAGAAAGATGAGTCTCAATGCCTTGCTTAATCAATATATATATATATATATATATATATATATAAGTTAATTTCATTTTAATATTTATAAAGTCTCTTTTCATCTATCACCATAATAGAAATGACCTTATCAATAAAATGTCATGAGAATAATGAAAAAATCTACAAAGCATCTTTTTTCAAATCACTCCAGATAAGGTTAGCATTTTGTTTCAAAGGCACAGAGAGCCAATTCTACCCTTAAAACATGAAACCATCTTAATTTGTAGAGCAGTTACATGTGCATGGTAATTGTGACCCACCAAACAGTTTCTTATTAAACAACAACCGCGTCAGTTGGTGTAGACAGAAAACATAATTAGTATTCAAGCTTAATTAATCCACGCTGGCCCCCTTTAAGTGAATTAGTCAATTATTTATGCATGTGTGCTCCTTTGATGCTAACAGATTATGTATGTTACTGAGGGAAAAAAAACCTTGCAAAATGACTTTGAAAACTTTCCACCATAAAATGTCACTACAAGCTTCAGCACCGACTTAGAAATGTCATTGAAAACCATGAATGCTGAATTATTGTGGGGAAAAAATGGACATAACTGTGACACATCTACAAATTCTCATTGTTGCCAAATCACCATGTTAAATATGTCAGTGCCAGTGAAGGAAAACCTTCATTGTACAAAATCCAGGGCAAGAGATAAAAATAAAACAGCCAATATGTACTTTCTGTGTGCTCTAATCTGTGGAATGGAAATCTAACACAGGTCGGATCAAGGTCTTTCCTGGGATCATGGGAACTCCTTGGGATTTTCAAGAGCCTTTTTGTTTTTACCCTTGAGAACCAAGCACTGGCCTCTGTGCCCCTCAATCCCCCATTGAGAACCGAGAGGCAGCTCAGAGGAATGCTAAATGTCAATGGTCAGACTGCACCAGCACCTTCAGTGAGAGAGATGGAGGTACAAGGCCTGACCTCTTTGTGCTCAGCTACGCTTGCTATGAGGGGCCAGAAGTGAAACTGTACTCACACTGCTAAAGGTGTCCATCTCCATAAACTGCAAATGATCATCACTGGTTGACCCTGACCTCTGAACAATGGCACGGTCTGCAAAACAGAATGTGTGAAAATACAGTGAGAAATGCGTCCAAACAAATACGATAAATCCAATGTTGTATGGCTCCCAATAATCTGAAGAGCATGTGAGGAGAATCTGTTATTGACATTGAACAAAAACTTTCAATTTGGCTTATAATTCAGAGTTTGTTGATGTTATTAGAGCTGGAATTTGCAAGAGCTCTTTCTATGCAGCACAAAATCCTTCATTCCATGCAGCGTTACACTATCTCTCCACTGCTTGTGTGTTTAAACCTGTTATCTCTGCAATGCATCTTAGAGAATAAAAGACAATAAACACCATTTATTATCACAGATAACAAATTATTTGCCCTAATTATTCAAATAGTTTATTCATTTACATCTGATACAATATCATTTGGTATTTTTATCGTCTTTTTCCTATGGTAATTCACATGGCTTGCACAAGTTTCTGCTGAAATAGCAAAACAAACCCCAGGCAAAATGTGAAAGATTATCCCATACCATGCGAGCTAGGATGAAATGCTATACTTTTTCACACTGAACACTGCTCCACTGGGTGTGATTGAAAAACATGTAAAGCTATTGAATCTGTGGTTTGTATATGTGAGGGCAAAATGAGTGTTGTAACAAGTGGGCCAGTGTTTTTGTAATTGTTTCAAATTACACTCAGCGTAATAACTCAGTGAAAGCAGAGCCAGTGTGCGGTCCGTACACATTAACTCGGCAAAGACCACAGGATATCCATGCACCTTATCACGGCCCACAAAAAAAAACCTGATTGTGTAAATAACTGTGGAGACTAAAACTCCTCAGCTATATTTCCAGCTGTATCTATTTGTGTCCAATGGCGCTTATCACCAGCTACACAGAAGAACGATAATACTTTTAGATAAAGAGGTACTTTGGAGCATTTCCGTTACATGTGTATTTTATTGAATTAAAGACAGCCTTAAATTCCTGTTTTTAATTTGCTGAACTGTTTTTCTGGGTTACTACTAATAGGCGTGTGTGTGTGTGTGTGTGTGTGTGTGTGTGTGTGTGTGTGTGTGTGTGTGTGTGTGTTTTTGTGTGTGTACAAATGTTTTTTTACAGGCTGTAAAATTGTGATGCTGTGAGAAAAATAAGTACATAAGTTGTTAAAACTGCATGCCTCCTGCCAAACACTGTCTCCCTAACCAATGAGATTGCCAACATCATTAACCACATAAATGACTGACTCACTTTTCTACTTGAGGTTTGGGCTTTCTGTCAAAAAGTCATATGCAAATGTTTTTCAGTGTGTGCAACAAACCCCTTAAGTCTTACAGAGTATGATGTACTTGCTGGACTTGAGCGAGTCCCAATCCAAAGAGATGGCCTTGTATGAGTTCCCTGCTTTTATCTCATGTACTTACTAAACAATATACCCATGCAAACACACTGCCAAGGCCAGACAGCACGCAGCGAAAGCAGCTATATATGGTTTCCTTGCAGATGTACTTGTTTTTGACCCATACACCGCAGAGCAGTTTGCTTGTTTAATCTCAGCTTGATGCCAGGAATAAGCATTCAGAGTTTCAGAGTTGGTCAGAGTTTAACAGTTGAAAGGCAACACTGCTGTGATTGCTGTAATCTCAGTGTGATGCCTTTTTCTAGACCTTCTTACATTTAAAAAAATGATATTTTTGTTTTTTTATACGGCCTGTTTGACTATACCTTTATTCACTTTCTGTCTTTTTGAGCCTGTCTCTTTAAGACCCCCTCCTGAAAAAAGCCCAGTCTGTTCTGATTGGTCAGTGTTTCCAGGTCTCCGCATCTGCACTATCTGCGTCTCTGCACTCATTGCAGCCAAGAATGAATGCACCTCTTTTTTCACTTTAAAAATCTCTGAAAACATTGTGTGTGTAATATCTTTTCTGTCATTCTTTTATTTCCCATTGAAGTAACTTGTAAATCGCTTGAAGTGTGTCATTTTTGTGAGCTAACGTTACAATGATTTGAATTAGAATACCCTCAGCAACAAGGAGGAAAGTGGTAAAATATCAAGAAGACAATCAAATTAGTTGAATTTCTTCAAAACAGAAGGTCAGTCCACAGCTTGTGGGGCACTTGTGCTGTGCAGTGAAAGGAGTATGGTCAATTATAATTCCCATCATTGTGGGCATATTTACTAGGCTACATTGTCATGACAGACGATGCAACAATATTTTGGTGCTCTGAACATAATGCTTTTTATTATGTCATTCTTGTTTAGGTTCAACAGAGCAGCACCTCTGTGTAATCCGTGCACCAGGCACTGTGGTTTTGGTGCATTTTGTGACCCTTTTTTTTGACCTAATAAAGTATTCTGGCACCTCCTGATTTACAAAATCAACCACTGACTTTAATGAATAGGGAAGTTATTTTATATCCCTGACGTCTTTGACATCATGAGCCAAATAACTGACCTAAAGTCTAAATCAAACAATTGATCTAAAGAAATAAGGTATGTACATTGTTCCTCTAAAATGACATGCTACTATATTTGACTTGCAACCATTTTATCCCCCTTGTCTCCCTCTTCTGCCCTCAGAATGACCATCTCCTCTGTCATCTTGTCAGCTAAGCTCAATCAACCCTTAATCCAGGATGACAGCGGGGTCTGTGTTGTACTAGTCAAGCCACTCCCCCTTTTCTATGGCATAGTGCGACCTGAAATCTTTACTTGACATTCTTTTTTCTTCTCCACGAACATGGATAAGGGATGTAATTCAATAGTCACTGAGGGACAGGGCACCACACACCAAATGCTATTTTATTTCCTTGTGGACAGAGGCCTTTTCTTAATGTTTGACAACAGCCAGTCTCCCTGAAGTCATAGAGTTCACACAGCTGATTATAAGGAAAGAAAAAAGGCACACTCTTTCTTCTTTGCTGGGCAATTGAGACTTCTTTCTATGCATATTTACTCTAAATATACTCTGGCCCTTTAAAGTGTACAATCTATCAGTAGTCCAATGTGAAGTGAACAGTATATTAGAGTGAATTTATGTCAAGTCAAATCTTGGGAATTAGGGGTACATTGCTCAGGTATATTAAGTACACCTGAACTACAGAATGCCATTTGATCCTACTGGATTATAAACCAAATCTTTTGCAAATAACCAGCACATTATATAACTGTATACATGCATGTTGTATATATTTAGGATTAAGACATATTTTACCTTGTGAGGCCCGAATTCTTCCTCTTCGTGGTCAGCTACACCTCAGTCGTCAAGGTGATGATGACGCAGTCCCTAACAACCAACACAAGTACACATAGTCTCAGGTTACCTCCTCATGTTCACTTTCACTCACTGAAACAAAAAATAGAAGAGACAGTCTGAATTAGATTATACACCTCTCAAATACGTAAAAAAACAAAACACATCAAAAAATAGAAGAGACGGTCTGAATTAGATTATACACCTCTCAAATGTGTAAAAAAAAAACATCATCTTGATCTCAGGTTTCAGGATTATATGTTATATGTTATAAATTAAGTTAAAGGTCCCATATTGTTCAAAGTGAAATTCCCATGTCTTTATTATTATGCAGGATGAGGTGCTATATAAATACTGCAAAAGTATTAAAACGCTTAATCCAGAGAGAAATACACACAGCCCGTATTCAAAAACTGTGACTTTAAACAAGCCGTCAGGATGTCCATAGAGATATGATGTCACAACTATATACTAACATACTATACTAAACTAAATCAGAGGAGCCTGAGCTTTTTCAGGAGGGGCACTTAAAGAGAAAGAGAAAGGAACACAAACGAAAAATAAAAAATAATAATAATATTTGAATTCTAAAAGTAACTGTGTGTTATTCAAATACAGGCAAGGAGATATGACACAGTCTCAATGCATGTCATTACCAAAATTATTACCACTGAGTTGTGCCAAGATAAAGTTTCATCTGTGTGACAGTCTCATCTGCCAGATGGCATCACTGTTTGTGTTTTAAATGCTGTGTTCAGTGCTGATTACAATGAACTCCCCCAAACTGAAGGTAAAGTGCTCACACTGCTATGTAAACATCCATTATGTAGTATGTGACAATTCACACAAAAGTTCCCCCATGCATTATTTAGAGGGATCTGCAGACAAACGTATTTTCCAGCCAAAGACAACCTAGCAAACTTTACAGCTGCTGTGAAGAATAGGTAGAAAAAGCCTGGCGGATGGGCCTGCTCACGTTTGGCATAACGCATATTTACACTAATGTCCCCCTTAGAACACGTCATGAACTACAGCTAATATATCCCTCTGAACAAGCAGTCTTACTGTGCTTTATTTATGACTGCAAAGCCATTAGGCCATTGGTGGCCTTTTCAATTGAGGAAGAGATATTGCTTATATGTAATAACAATGAATATGCCTTATTTGTTTTTAAAAAATGGAGTCAGTGTTTTTTTATGTAAACTTTATGAATGGTGCTGTGAACTCTGCTATGACGTTCAAGTGACCCACATTACAATCAATACTTGATTACCCCGCAATGCAGGAAACAATCAAACGTTAACAAGGCACAATAATACATCATTAACGCACATTTTAATCAATACAGTGCACGCAAAGGGGGGTCAACAGCACCTATAACCACTGGGATCTTTTTTGCTCATTAAGCTGCTAAAATGTGATCTAAATAAGATGCCCAGTGATTTGGACCTCCCATTACCTGGCTAAGCTGTCATTGATCGTTTATGCGATTAAATATAGACCTAAATTCCATTTTATCCAATTAATTCTGCGTACAGACTTGAGAGTGGCTAATGATGTTATCTTACCTAATTAACCTGTATAGGGATTCAACTCCAGGACAGGGGATTGTTCATCCTTCATCCAAGTGTTCATTATTATCATTACAATCATTATCATAAAGGGGCTAACTTATGATGTTGGCCATTCCATCACCATTAATCTAGATTGAGTCCTTTTTTCCCCCTTCTTTTTGGGGAGGGGGATCCTTTGGGGTCATTTTTAATTATCACTAAAGGATGAGAATTATAAGCCGAATAAGTTCAGTTGTGGTCACAGCAATCACTGGGATCCTGTGGGACCACATTAAATGAATGTGATCTGACTACTTATGACTGAAGGGACACTTCTGATTTTGCTGTGTTTCCGGCCCTGCGTCCTGCATTGCTGTGAAACTCTCCTCACAGTTTTCTGTCAGCTTTCCCATTGAATGTCGGCTTCAACCTATTAACACAACAGACTTGGAGCAGATCAATAGCCCTCATTGGGCCATGTGTCATTAGTTAATCGGATATTGATGAGGGTATTGACACGCACCTAATTAATCTCAAGCCCAGTGCCGGCTTTCATATGTTTCCTTAATTATGCACTTCATCTTAGTCCTTATACATCAGCAGGCTGCCGCTTCCTGTTTGACAATGAGTAAAAGTGAGCTGTCAATTCTCAGTCTCTTATTATTTGTTTATTTTCTTTCTTCCTTTCCTCTTTTTTAACTGTTATATAATGCAGAAGTAGTGCAGTCAACATGCATGTGCATGTTAAGTGCATATGTGTATGTTAAGTTTGAACTTTGGCACATAGAGGTTTTAACTTTGGCACATACTAAAAGCAATGTTAAAGTTCTTGTCATTGTAAATTGTTTGAGATATTTATTTTGGTAAATATCCAAATGCTCAATCCACAGAGAAATGCACACAGCCTGTATTCAGAAAGTAGAAAGTGCTGCTGAAGTCATTCCCCAGCTGTAATGATAATGCAGAGACACCAAGAGCACAGATGCGAAAGACAGAAACAATGACCAATCAGAGTTGACTGGGCTTTTCGGGAGGGGGGTTTAAAGAGACAGCTGCTAAGACATAACGTTTCAGACAGAGGGTGAATACAGGTATATTAAGATGATAGTATAAGAAAAACAAAGTTTTTTTGGAATATCATTAGATGTAAACATCTTCTAGTAGAAACCCAAAATACAACTACCTTATGTTTACTTCGCTACATAGGCCAAAGTGTTTCTCTACTATCCTGGTACCCTTATGTTTATGGATAAAGCATGCATGTAAGTGCTTATGAAGTATACATGGACGTAACCCTGTGTCTATGTACAGTATAAGCTATTGGATGTGAGCTCATATCTGTGTGCTTTGTGTGTATCTGCATGTGTGTGTCTGTGTGTGTGTTGACGCATACATCCTGATCAATAGAGCTGCGCATTAGCGTGCTGGTGTACAGATGAGAGAGCACCTGAAGGTGACCCTGACTACTGGCATCACCACAGGGCTCCAATAAGCTGCTCCTCAACCGCTGCTCTGCAAACCACAAATCTCCAACTTTTAGCCTGCTGCTGTTGGTTTGATTATTGTTTATAGATACAGCCGAGAATTAAAGTATGGCCCGCAGGCAGCATAATTATTTACAGCTGAAAACTCATATCATTACCAGCATGCTCCTAATTGCCAGAAGTAATATCAATGTTAGTTGATTAAGTGTATTTTTTTTTCATCTTCACTCTCCATAATGTGCAGAGATTGTTTTCCCTCAGCATATGGGGTGACGGTTTATCTCAATACAGCTGTTCATCTGTCTTGACTTCTTTTTTTTCTCTTCACTGTTCATTCCAAAATACAATATTGCGTTATCTTCAGAGGGTAGCGATCGATTGCTCCACTTTTTGTAGTTTGCTTACAAGGTCAAAGAAAACACAGGAGATTCATTCCTTCATTGCTCAAAAATAATTGATCTCTATAAAGATTTTCCCTAAATAGATACAGATGTGACTTACAGGGGCGGACTTTCTGACTCAAGGTGATGTCAGAGCTAGAGAGAAAGGCCAGTAAACCTACCTTTAATTCACAATCAAATGATTAATTAAAACAAATGTTTATTTGGCCTGGACCTCCCTCCCTCTGCTATGAACATGTCAAAATATTTCATCCTGTATTTAAAGCGCCAAGAAAGATGAAGCTATTAATAACACCGCCTGTGAAGGGGAAAATACATAAACCTTGAAGGCTACTTTATTATTCACATGTAGATTACTCAAACATGGATGTGGCACTGCGGCACTAGAAAGCTTTTTTTTGGACCTGAGTGTAGAAATCTCAGAATTAATACAGTGAGTATATGTAAAAATGTTTAATTATATTTCACAGGGGTAATGGGTAAATAAGTCTTACAGTCACAAGTCATAATAATAATAACATCAGTAATAACAACAATTGTGGTGCTCCTGTTTACACAAGCAACAGACCGAGGCTTTGTCCACATGTATACAGGTATTTAACGTAGCTTTATAGCTATGTTTTGGCCTTTCTTCCACATGCAAACTGCATCTTAGACCACTGGAAGTTGACCTTTCGAAAGGTGAAGATTTTTATAAACTCGTGTTGACAGGGAAAACAAAATAGTTTTTAGTTTGTGTGTGTGCACTGTTATCTCATTTGTGAGGCGTCACATGTTTATGCATACATACACAGCTCCTTTTCCACTATACCAAGGAACAGAGATGTCCAAATGTCACACAGAGACAGCCAGTTATCCTTCTGTTAATAGCCTTTTTCAGGATACTGATTGGCCAACATAATCTTCGCCTTCTTTACATGATTGGTCAACATGATTTAGGGTTTAGATTTATGCCACTACCTTTTGGTTTGGCGTGCTCTTGACAGCACTTTGATGTATTTTTGCATTTTGTAGAATGGAGTTCATCAGTGCTTATGTGGGCAGATTTATTTTTTTGTGAAAAAAAATACCCATGTATGTATCAACGGCCCACGCCAATTATGAGTGTTTTCTGGTATGGTGCTGTAATCTGTCAGAAAACTTTTTTTGTTTCTGGATTCTGGTTTCCATTCTGGAGTAAGTCTCAGTTGGAGCTTGACTTTTTGGTTAAAGTTATTTCTATCACACATGCTTTGCTGTCTCTTTGACCACAGAGTTCATGCAGCCTCGCAAGAGTGGGAGTGAGTGACATTTAAAAAAAGGATTTCCATGTGAAGCCTCAACTTTGCTTCAATCAAACTAGGGAGCATGTGCTGTCAAAGTCCGCTTGCCTTGCATGATACAGCATAAGTAATACGTAGAGGAAAAGTCATAGAAGGCAATATCATTTTCTTCCAATGCATCATATCTTGTGATGGAAAAAAACTGACATGGTCTCAAAAGATTGTGTCTATAAGACAGTTAACAAGGAATCCATCTCATTCTTGTAGAGTTAAATTTGTGCAGAAGAGCGGAATAATTGTTAAAAGGGCAACGCAAATAGTGATTAAAAGTGGGCCTAGGGTCATCATTAGGGCATGATCTCAGATAAATTGAGAGCAAGGGGGAGTGTTTGAGAAACATCTTGCTGACCAACAAGAGGCATCTTACATGCAATTGACTCTTCTATGACAAGGATTTATTATGCGCTGTGTGACAGGGAGTGAATCTGCCCCTTTGATGAGCACAGTGACTGTGAGTTCATGCATAAAACGCTTGAGGAAATTAGACAATTGTCGGAATGAAACTTTGTGCAATAAATACATTTTCTTTCTTTCTTTGTCATTCATTCTGAGACATAATGATGTCATTGCCCAGTGAAGGTCTTCTGAACCCTCTTAAAGATCAAGAGGCCAAGGGGGTGGTGTGTCAGTGTTTCAAAGGGTGGGTATGTATAGGATATGATACGAAATACAGTTGATGAGCTGGACTATGTTTGTAGGAACTGCACTTTGATGACGCACATGATACATGAAAAGTTCTATGTAAAAGTGGCCGATGTTGATAGGAATAATGATGCTTTCTTGATCTTATCAATTGGTTATCCTTACAGTCATTTTTATACTTACATAAATTGTTAATACTCTTAATGTTCTGAGTTTCTTACTTGAAGTCAAAGGCTGAAACTAGAAAATTGAAAAAAATCATTGCAACTTGCTAGCTTGTCAGGAAGGGGGGGTTAATAACGCTCCAAAGTAAAGCTACATTTTGGCAAGAGAAAAACTGGCGTGGTCCCTTTATCGCTTACCTCATCTGAAAAAAATTGGTTCTATAGTTGTCCACGAGTCTCCCCTTTACAGACATGCCTACTACAATCCCATTCAATTTGTGACAAAAAACATGAAGCCTCAAACATGCATGTCCAGTGGCTGTGGGAGACTGTGTTTGCGAAGATTAAGGGTTTATGTGCAATGCAATGTGCATCTGCTATTTCACTCCTTTAAATAAAGAAGTTTAGAATGTATGTAGATGCTTCGTCAGCCAACTTAATTCAATTAGTTTGCAGCTCTATTCATCTTTGACGTGACAATGAACCCTATGTATCATGCCTGTCATTTGCTGAAAAGCAGGGTGATTATATGCGCCCCTAACTACTTAACAGTTTGAATTCCCTAGACGTGGTGTAATGACAATATAAGTGTGTTGCTGTCATAGTGGCAGTAGTTGCTGTCTTTGTGTTTGTTCTTAAAGGTCAGAGTAAATTCAGCATTTTTTGGGAGCAGTGACCAAATAAAGTTGATGATAAATGGTCAGCAACTCAATCTGCCAAGTAAACTTTGCAATTCATCACTAAAGAGTTACTTAACATTGTATACCAGATAATGAGTTCCTATATGTTAAATTATAGCATGACCACTGGTTTTAATTATTTTAACTTTGTAGATGCAGTTTTTTAACGCAGTTGTTAATTTTGGTATACCTAGGAGATTTTTATTCTCATCAAAGCAGTAAAAGTAGTGCTGCCAGTTACATATCATTGTCTACTGTAAAAATGAATGACAGTTTTAGTTACAGGACCTCTATATCGCAAGACAGGTGTATCATGAGCAGAGCCGTGCAGAGACCTCTGGAGGGGCAGGTGCTCATAGTTAAAAAGGGCCAAATGGGACCCAATTTTAAAATACCACGGCATTAGGGCTGTGTATAGTCGATGATCCAGGTGTTACGGTTCAATATATTACAATGTACCACATGTATCTCAAAAAATAGTATAAAGAACACAACACCATGTGCAAAAAATCTGAGTTAAAAACACGTTTGTTCTTTATATGCAATCAGAACAGTGAGATCTGCATTTTGCAGGATTCCTAATGTAAGAAAGAGAGAGAGCATCAAAACTTGCAGACACTGCTAGGAAAAGGCTCAACATGACTGACCTGATGTAATGCTCAGCTGACAGGTTACAGAGGGGGCTACAGCCAAGGCTGAGGGAGATGCTTCCAGGAGACATGGCTGCTGCACACAAAGAGCTGCAACTGAACAAAATAAGGCACCAGATTCAGAAAACAAGTGTGGGGAAATAAATTGAAGAGGGGACTTAAGTGGGAGGAAGGGACGGGGATGGTCATGGCAGTGGAAAGAGTAAGAGGGGAAAAAATCTATATAGATGAGCACAATATTTCAACAGTTTTTGAGTGTAAGGAATGAAGCAGCCTGGACTTTGGGGTTTGCTATACTCACAGTGCTGGCCAAGGAGGTCAGGATACTGTCCTGACACAGATTACAGTCTCTGTCCTTAATTGTTTGTATTTAGTGTTTGTATTTAGTGTTATAGTAATTACATAAGGCAAAGTCAGACAGCAGCAGCACCTGCTATGCTGAGCTGTAACTGTCAGTGGTTAGCCAGTTCCTCTAGGAATTATTTATAGTGTCTTTCATGATAAGTTGCTTTAAAATAAAAATAAACATCCTACCTCACTAAAAACATAGCCTACTGAATATCCCTGCATCTTGGCAGTAGCATAAAAAAACATTCAGTTGATGCAATATAAACATGGCTAACATTAATCCAGAAATAGCATAGTAAACTACTTAAAGGTAGCATTTCACTTCACTGTATAGCCTAGTAGTACTTTTGAATTTTGCTGACAATAATTCACTTATCTATACTCACTGAATATAACAAATACAACTTTAAAGACTGCTGTTATAATCGGAGATTGACATGGTGGAGTTATAACCAGGCTATGACATGATGACTGTAAGTGCTGCCACAAACTGAGCTTGCCTTTGCTAGCTATGTTCATCCTGTAGGGGAGACTTCTTAGCTAGCGCGGCTAACGGCTACTATGTAAACAAACCAAACGTGCATGCGTGCATTCTCATTCACTTCCTCTTGTAAAGTACACAGAACAACTGCATATTTTCACTGTGAAAGGCAATTTACCGTCACGTCATCTTCCGGCTCTCTCCGCTTATCCCGGCCTGGCCCTGTTCTGGCGGCGCGCCTGGCAGGATGTGGACACGCCATGCCACAACTTTGTTTTGTTTGTTTGTTTGCTTGTTTTTTATTAACGGTTTTTGAAATATAATATCCCTGGTCAATAATGTTGGCACAATAAACTAAACACTATTTACAAACAAAGAAACAAATAATCAAGAGAATGAACAGCATTTCAAGGGTGAATATGTAGAATCTTCTTTAAAAGCTATATTTAAAATAATAATAATAATAATAATAATAATACTCCCAAGGGGTGTTTTTGAGGGGTACAGAATGAAAAAAGTCTGAATTGATATTTAACATTTTTTTACAGTTTTGACAATGACTTTCTTTCACGTTCTGTTTATATTGTACCAGCCAATAGCCGCTGGCATTGCGAGTTGCCAGGGTTGTCTGTTGTTTGGTGCAGCTACTGTAGGCTGGCACTGGGTGAAATGGAGTTTGCCAATCTGCAGCTGCTTATTTGTCACAGCAGCTGAGTGACTGGAGACGGGTAGAAATTAGAGTCAATAGGCTATAGGCCAAGCATTCACTCGATGGACTGAGATTAAGGAGTTCAATATTAAAACACACGCCCAAATGGCTACCTTTCTCCTTAATTAGTAAGCCAACTTTCAAGTTTACTTAGCTGTAACGGCAACGGTAACCACTAACGGTAAGAGCTAACGGTAACTGCAATACTTTATACATTTTTATGTTGGGATTTGCCAGAGGGGATGGGTTCAAACAGGCTCAAAGAGACTACGGTCTCTTGTAGGCTACTGGGCCCCGGGTCTGACGAACATGGCAACCTGAGTGCTTTTAATTATTTTTGTTGTTGCGACTACGATCTTGAGACACTAGATGAAGGTGTTCTGCTCATTCTCCATATTCAACCTTTGCTCATTATCTTAGCTAAATGTTATATTCATACAGTGAAATAGCTGAAGAAATTTCACTCCTATAAATCTTTTAAAAATCAGATCTAAATACATAATCTGTAACGATATCAAATTTAAAACTTCTTCTTAAAAAAACTAACCAAACAGATTAGTTTATGCAATTCTTGTAATATTATACCAAATTAGATAAATCCTTGTGTATGTCGATGATTATGTTCAAATTTGTGTATACTTCTATCTTATTTTATGGTTTTGTATTATTGTCCTGACGTCACGCTATAACTAGCCTATGTGAAAGTCTGGTCATCAAGTGGCTGGAGGTTCAGGTCATTTTATTTCAAGCTAATTATTATGGAATAATAATGGAAACGGATGTTTGGGATGTTTCTTTCAATTTAAGCACTGCTGATTTTATTTACAATGTCTCCAACTCAAATAGCCCTAAACCAATCACTACTTGCCACAGCAGCTGAAAATAGCTTAGCTTTTCTACACAGTGCCAATACTAGAGCAATTCACTCTTAAGTCCTCCGAGGCTCCCACAGTCCAACCTGTCAACCATGTGCTAATGTTATAATGTTTTACATCAGACCTTTTGTCATCTCACCTTACCATTTCCTTTCACTCTCCACTCTCATGTTATGCCCACCAATAAGGCCTTAACATAATATGTTGAGGAGCAGGTACGTAAAACAAAGTTGTTTTCTTTTACTTTTTGGGTCAAACTGTACATTGCAGCAGCGGTGCAGCATCAGTGTAACAGTAATAACTATTATACTGTTGGTTGGTCCAACAACAATTCAGATTTCCAGCTTATCTAGAGCAGTGGAAAAAATTGTTTAGTGTGCTATGCTTACTTTCAAAATGTTTAGCACTAAGGATAACTGTTGGAAACACTATATAAAGCATTTATAAGTTTGTATAGGGATCAAAAATGCTCATTTACTGATGACTCACATGGACAAAAACCTGTTTGAATTAACATACCAGGAAATACTTTGTCTAGGCTGGACTCCTGCTGCAGCAGCCTGAAATGAGATCAACCCTGATCTCACAGGTCACTAGAAACTAACACATCTGTCTTAATATCTAGGAGAGTGTTTGAAATGTAAATGCCTTCAATGAACAACTCCACTCAGCTTGTCTTCAATGGACATGCAACGCTGACCCTTCGGGCAGTAGCAAGCTCATTGGACTATTCATAGACTGTGTCCTCTGCCTCTTGCCTTTTAAGTTTTTTAAAGGGTGTAATGTTCACTCTGTGAGTTTAACCTGGATCTCTTTTGAACTTTTAATGATCTATTTCCTACAGTTAATGATTCAACACTAAGTTTACTACTGTGTGTGCACTGACATATTAACGCACAGGCAATGGAAGGGCACATTTAGATGTCGAAGTTAACTTAGGTATTTCTCTGTTTGCCTCAGTTAACCCGCTGGATGTTTCATATTTCAACATTTACATTTTAAATAAACCTGTGGTGATCTATACCAACCACTGTATGCATCAGTGTTTTTTGTCCTAATGCTAACTCCCACAAATAATATGCTGTTGTTGTATTAATAAACAATATAGTGAACAGCAGGTGTGTTGCAGTTTTTTCAATCTTTACAGCATAAAATACATGAGCTTCAGGCAAATAGTTGGTTGCCTATGGCATTAGCTAAAGTAGAAAGAAAGAAAAAACTTTACTTAACAATGTTCCATAAGGTCAAGCTAGCTACTGTGATAGGCTAAGCTAAATATATTAGTGAAATCACTTTAAAAATTGTTGTTAATGTGATTCAAGATGCCCTTTCTTTGAGTAGGCTAGTTGTTGCATAACCAACACTTTATACTGTGAAAGTCTACATATTACCAGCAACTTGCTAGCTTACAAGTAAATAAATAGCTTTTACGGAAGAGTTTGTCAGACAGTTTGTATTAAAGTAAATAGACATTGTTTCAAATTAAATGGTGAATGACATTTGCATTTATTACATTGTATACATTCAATCAGTTTATTAAAGCAGAGCTTTTTTTCATTCCCCGATAATATACGTATGTCCTGGGAGCTGCATCTCCCTATACTTACGATTGATTGGTTAGACAAGTGTGCGTCTGATGTCAGTGTGTTGTCAATTTGGCAAGTAGCTTTTTATCACAATTTGAATGAATGGGGAAAAAAAAGAAAGATCTTCAGATGGCATTGGTCTCATATCCTGACTCTTTATAATGTCATCAGACCAAGTGTCACTTAAACATTTTGTTTCCTTCTCTCCCAGTGTGCTCAATTTTCATTGTCGTGTTGTTTTTCCTTCTTCCAGTTCTGACATATAGCCTTCCAGAACTCAACTCAACTTCATACTGATCTGGACTGAGGCACTCTCTTTCTGTTGGACAGAGGTTAAGTTGTTTGGTGAGAGCCATGGTCAGGGGAAGGTTTCACACCTGTAATTTTGGTTCGGATTAAAAAAAAAGCCAAGACCAAACAAGGCAAAGTATGAAACAACGCAATGATTTTCTTATTATTCTATTATTTCTTATAGAAAGTGTTGAAGGTTCACACACACACACACACACACACACACACACACACACACACACACACACACACACACACACACACACACACACACACACACACACACACACACACACACACACACACACACACACACACACACACACACACAACTTGTATTGGATTTCTGAGAATTCACCTCTTAAAGCCAGATAATCCCATGTCTTTGTTGGTATACGCTCTGTTTGCTTCAAGATGAACCGCATTAAAGTTTACGGCGAGGAAGTTGTTTAACCAGAGATGAAAAGTACATAAAAGGCAGAAGTAAATGTTAATACAGGTGATGCATGATGTCATTGTAGCTCAGATTTGTTAATTCTTTAATTGCTTGCGTCTTATTCCACATTTCAGCTCGACGTCTCTTTGAGATCAGACTCCCCTTTTGTGTTAGGAACTGAAGCAATATTATTCGGTTGGGTTGTTTAGTCAGTTGCCCTGTGAACAATAGATTTGTTGATATACTGTAAATCCTGCACATTGCATTAGATTCTCTTTCTGTCATCTAAGGGTTTCCTAAGGAAACACTCAACAGCAGAGCAGCATTTTAAAGAGCAGGTTATGTAACTGTCTCAGAGCACATACTGTATACTGCTTAATCAGTTGAACCTATAATTCCTTCAATACCCATAGTCACATTTGAACACTTTCTTTATGTGTACCATACAATAAGGTCAAGGTTTCAAAGTGTAATGTTTTGAATTACAAAACCCTTATCTACATGCAATCCCCTCTGTCCTTTCTGAATGTCATTGAAAATGGGGAGCAGGCTGCTACTTTTGCAGATTCATTGTAAAGTAACTTAGACCGAGGACTAGTGTTCAATTGAGAACTCTTCCATCAGTGATTTTTTTGTCATCTCTATCTCTCTCTTACTCTGCGAGACAAAAACAATTTCAGCTTTAGAGAACGCGTCGAAGCTGAAGGCAATCCCAGCACCATTCTCACATGAGCAAGTGTAAGATGTCGGCCTACGTTGGGCAAGTCTAAGAGCTCAATATCTCCAGCACATGAAGTTATAAAGAAGCGAAGCATCCTCTGTTGTATAAAAGTCATACATCGCTTGCAGGCACCGAAACACAAAAGAAGTTGAGCCGTGAACGTATTATGAAACAAGATTGGAGAGAGGCAAATTGGTAATTAGCCTCTACGTTGCGAATGAGCATTACAGTCTTGCTTATGACTTTCCTCTCTGGTCCCTAAAGCCTCTTCTATTAATTTAGCTCAGAGGGGCCATCCATAAACAGGCTGAATAAGCTGTTAGCCTTAACGACGAGTGCAAATGAAGGGCTGGCTAAATATGCTGAAGGTATCAGAGATAGCAAAACATCCAATACTCAAATTACAGTGAGTGGAGAGGGAGGAGTATGAATAAATTAGTTTTCTCAGGTATTGCTGGAATGCATGCACATTTCTTCTGTAATTTCATAGAAAATGTGCTGTATCAATTTAATAAGAATTTCAACTATTTGTTATTTGGTTATAACTATTGGCATCTTGCAGAAAGGAAAACACATCATTGCCTGATGAAGTGAAAAAGTTAAGTGCAGTCAAGAACATTAATGGGCAGGTAAGTAACACCCTGCATGTATTTTCTAAATGCTTGATGAAAATATCTTTAATTGGGAAACAAAACAGTTTAATAGGATAAGACCATATAAATTGTGGGCTGCAGAAAACTGAAAAACTGTCTCCTGACCATTTGTTATGCTCCTACCCGTGTTAATTCATTCTTACAAATCCACTGTATGCAATTTAAGGAAAAAGTCAAATAAAAAATATCATCACAGAAACAAAAATGCCGGTTATACAGTACAACTCAGTTATTACGTTATTATGTATTCTGATGTGTTGAATTATTCTATACGTGACATAAAGACAATAACCTCTGATCTACTGGCAATCTTTTCTGCAGAGCACAATATGCTTGTCTGGCATCCTTTGTCACATATCATGTTTTGTCTCCCGGCTTTAATGTAAATTGCTCTGAACTCTTTGGAAATTTGGTCTACCTCCCTCATGAGGTCAGTTTCCTGCCTCAAAATTCATTCAGCCCTCTAGTACAGCTCATTAAATGAAAAGGAAGTAAGACAGAAACTTCCAAATTAATTTACAGTAGAACACACCTTACAGGTAACTGACTTGAGTTTGATGTAATTACTCCAGAAACCATAAATGGCTGTAATTGAGAAAAGGCCTACAGCATACAAGGATAACGAATGGTGAGATAATGGAGGCAGTGAAAGTCTTAGCTATTCAGATTGATGTTAGGGGGAGACATATCTGGCTTCTTTGAGATGGCCAATTCCTGCAAATACACCTCACCAGCACTGGTAGCACTGCTGCCCTGCGCTTGCCCTCCTCTAAGCATGGCGCTTATATTCAGATGAGATAACCATTAGCTCTAAGTGGTCTTTAGCCCCAAATTCAGCCATTTCACAAATTAGCCAATTTTCATTAGATGTTAGCCAGTGGCTAGGGTCAAAAGGTCAGTTGTGGTAAATATGAGGTGCAAACCTGCAGTTAAGGGTATTAATAAGGGCTCGTTCAAAAGCACTTAAATGGAGCGTGCATCACTTTTACTGGGAGGAAGGATGGGTGCTGGCTATTCAGGATGAGTGACATTTGAGCTCATAAAATGTTGGGAATATTTCACTATGACTGCACTGCTCTGACCTCAACTATGAATGACACAGGTTTTAAAGCCATCTCTTGCTCTGCTGTGGCCTACATAGAGTCCTAAATGGCCGCTGCATGGTTTAATGCAATAGACAAAACAGCATTAAGCTTTTGCTCTGCACCAGAGTGGGGAGAAAGGCTCGTCAGCCCTGCAAAGTAGACTGGAAATAGAGAGAGAAAGAAAAAGGGAGCGAGCACTCTCGCATCCCTGTCCTTCCACTCCATCGAGTATGCACCAGGGCAGACGGACATATGGGTGACGCTACATTCTTTAAAGGGAGTGAAGCAAATTCCTGACCCCCCTCCCTCTCTCCCACCCCGTCGCTCACAAATTGCCCGTTCGAATGTCAGCCCTCCTTTTTATCAAACAAGTCCATTGTCTGCCAATTCGTGGGGCACTGACAAGAGGAGGCTAGCAAACTGTGGAACCTCTCGTCTGTGAATGAGCGCGTGTGCTTTTGGATATGCTCACTAGCTGTCGTATAAGCAGTCAGCCTTTTTTAACACGGCGGCACACAGTCAGACAAAAAAAATCAATACAGCTTTGCATGGGCCTGACCCACATACAGTGAGGCCAGTGGCTGCCTCGTCGAGGCTGTTTTATAAGCAAGTGTGTGTATGGAGAAATGTGTGCATGCGCCTACACACATGCTTGTGTTTGAATTTTGGATTTTATGCATGTGAGCCAATTTGTGCGTATATACATTTGCGTGTGTACATGCAGGAGGTCATGTGCAGGTTGACTTGGAGAGTGAAGAGTGCAAGTTTTTTGTAAAAATGCATATATACAAATCCATGTGTGTGTTTGTGTGTGTGTCTGTGTGCAAGTCTAAACGCCGAGTCCGAGTGGGTGTTGAGTTCACACAAGCCCTTCCTGCTGCCTGACTTCACTGTCACTGATTGCAAGCGACGCAGAGCTAATAAAAGAGCAAAGCTGACTGTCAGCAGCGATTAGGGTAGCTACACAGACAAGACAAAGAGAGGGGAGCACACAGCGGCATTGGGTATGGTCATTAAACAACTTGAGTCAAGGAGAAGACTAACCTGGTTTATTAAGGGGGAGGAGAACAGCGGTACAGAGCCACTTGCTATAATTTTGCAACCGCATTTTAAACCAAAATGTTAATCGAGTACTTTCAAGTTTGGACAGAGGAGATGAAATCAATTTAGCATTTCACACAGACTCCTTGCCTGTGTGGTGGATTTTTCAGTAAAGTAGATATAGGCACACAAATCATGTGAGTACACCTTTATTTAGTGATATGTTAAACAGCTACTGTACCATTCGGTGTGGGAAGCCTGAACTGGTTATAAAGATGATTTTACATAACTAATACATAACACAATATACCTCGATCAAATATCATGGAGTGCAGTGTACTGTTTTAGGAATGGAGGTAATTGTATAGTGCGGAACCACTAGTTAGTCAGCATGAGTTGTATTCAGATGCACAGCTGAGTATTTCTTTATTGTGAGCTTGTGTGAGGGCATTTCTGTCTAATTATATCTCTATTGTACCAATTGTTTGTTTTATTTATTTATTTTCTTCTCTTTTTGCTTGTTGCAGTCATTTGCACACTCACAATCTTACATCATTGCTCTAAAGCCAATTGTATTTCTACCATCTCACTTCACTCTTCTTTATTTTCACTCACTATACTTAGGCCTACACAAACATACACACATAAACAGATATTGACTCAGTTCCAAGATTTCTTCCAGTGGCTGGCTGCCTTAGCAGTATACCTGAAGATCTCCTGACAAGCAGGTGGGGATTAGTAAATCTCCTCGTTTTGCCTTTCAGCAGTGTTAGGTCTCTGACTGACTGGTTTACTGGCTGACTGGCTGGCAGGAAGGTTACCTCACCATCTCTCCCTTTAACATCATGCATACCAATGATATTATCTCTAAATAAATCAAATCTGAAACCCACCCGTCTTCTTTTTTTAAGATTAAGGGGGTACAAGTTATGTGTGCAAATGTGCTACTAAGAATGGGAAGGGGCGGGTGTTGGCTCTTGACACATGAGCACTTTAAGAGCAAAACTAGCAGCTACGTTTCATGTTCAGTGGCCTCTAGGATGAAAGGGAAGCTCAATTCTGAATCTGTTAATGACGGTGTGGATTATGAGAAAGACAAGACATGACGTACGAGAGAGAGAAAGAAAGGCAGGGTGAGTAAACAGCAGCGCTAGGGGAAGCAACAATGAAAAATTTTGGTTTGACACACAACAAATACAGAAACTGCTTTCTAACGATCAGAATCGTTAGCCTGCCCAGGCCTGTGATGACAACTCCAACCTTCAAGTCCCACGTTTGACAGCATTCTTTCCCCGACCATATTATTCATGATGAATACAAAGTCATAAATGTGTCACAGGCCTGACTTCCAGTTAATGAGCCTGAGAATATATGACTCATTTGGATTCCTAGGTGGTAGGGATCAGGAAACGCTAGTATTTTACTTATGTGATCAACATCCTACCTAACACCATCTTCATTGTGATGAAATAAAACTTACTCAAGTGGTAAGGCCAAGTGCAGGCCCTTTCTACTCAAAATACTTAAAGGGTCCGTATTGTAAAAAACTGAGATTTCCATGTCTTTTTTATAATTTATTATAAAGCAGGGTAAGGTGCTATACAAATACTGTGAAAGTATCAAAATGCTCAATCCACAGAGAACTGCACACAGCACGTATTCATAAATTGTGCCTTTAAAAGAGCCGTCAGGACTTCTGTACAGTTGTGATGTTACAACCATAAAAGTACTGCTACAGTGGAAATACAGTCACTCCTGAGCTGCAATGACAGAGAGACACTGAGAGCGCAGATATGGAAAATCTGAAATCTCTGACCAATCAGAGCAGACTAAGCTTCTTTGGGAGGGGGCCTTAAAGAGACAGGCGCTAAAACTGAGCGTTTCAGACAGAGAGTGAATTCAGGCATATTCAGACGGACAGTATGAGAAAAATAATGTTGTCGTTTTTTTTACATTAAAACATGTAAACATGTTTGGTCAGAAACCAGACATGCAGGTATGAACCTGACAATTAGCGTAATATGAAACCTTTAACATAAACAAATATTGTTATAAATATTGCTTTAACCAAAACAAGAGAGCCTTCAGACACAACAAATATCTCCAGCAAATATAAAACCTTGGTCTTACTTTTGTTGAATCATTACCACAAAGCATCCAAAAGGTAAAACTGGAAGAAGGAATATATGGATATATGAATAGATGGATGGAGGGATGCAGGGACGGACAGATGGAGGTAATTAAAGGTAAGAGGTGACCTGAAAGCCCAGACAGGAGGCAGTAAAAAAAAGCAGTTGGAAGTGCATGTGGGAGTTCTTAGGAAAATGTGTAAGTAAGATGTAAACGACCCTTATCATTCAAATTGTGTTATCATGGTCTGGCAAATGGAACTTGCTTAGCTTTTCTGTAGTGCCCATATATACAATGCACCCTCTCAATACTATAATACTGAAAGACAGAATAAGAATAATTCAGATACAAAAAACTCTATGTACGGTGTGAAGACAGTGTCTGAGTAACACGACATGAAATGTTAAAAAAAAATTGCCCCTGAGGCAATTTAGCCAAATAAAATGAAAGCACAGAACATTTTTAAAATTTAGACGCCTTTCTGTCATTTATACATTCACATATAAATTTAAATTTCTTCTTTTCTTTGATTAAAAATGAAGCAACAGCAAAAAAAAAAAGGTCCTGCATTAGAATATTTCGAAATCCTTTTGTTGCACGTACAAAAAGTCAGTGGGGGTGGATTCATTTTTTCTAAATCACGCATGTCAAGTTGGAGTTGGATCTCTCTGTTCTTACTCTCCAACTGATTGTTCTCATGTCAGCAATGTTTTTTTTTTTCCAGTGTCTATCTAATTATAGCTCTGTTTTTGTCTCCTACATTCTGTACACATACTGTAGGCAAATGTAAATGCACACTGAGGCATGCAGGCACAAGTTATCGCACAAACAAAAGCCCATATAAAATGCACATGCCTGAGATGCAGGCACACTTACACTCATATAAAAATAAAATGAGTCAGAAGCACACACACACACACACACACACACACACGAAAACACACACAGACACACACACATGAAAACACACACACACACGAAAACACACACACACAGACACACACACATGAAAACACACACACACACACACACAAACCCAAAGCCTGTTTTTCCAGCTTGTGTTAGAAATGACTGCCAAGAAGCAGGGGTATCCCACAAGCCCTGTAGCCAAGAGACCAAGGATGATAACCAGATTGAAACTTTCTGTGTGTTTGTGTGTGTAGGTGAAAGGAGGTGTTTACTATTTGCAGTGAGTGAAAATCTCTCTCCTATGTGCGTCGGTGTTCAGGTTCTCAAAGCAAAATGGGTCTTTGATACTTTTGATTTGTGTGTGTTTCCCTCATGTGGTCGTGCACTAACTTGATGTATCTGGGCCCAAATGCAACACGTTTCCTGCTTGTTTTCGTACGCATGTGGGTTTGGCATTAATGTAGTCATGGTCATTTCTGCTCCCCCGTATCCCTCCCACTAACCTTCCTTTGAAGTCCCAGCAATATTGCTCCCAGGTCACCATCCCCAGGAAGAGGTTAGCAGGCTGCCCCCTAAGGCTGCCTTCCTGGGGGTCTGGGGGATTTTACACCTCTCCTCTGTAGCAATCATTCTATTACCATCTGTGTCTAAATATTGTTTACTAATTTGTTATATAATTAGCAACACTGCACCAAACACACTGCAATCAAATGTCCATGATCGAGACTATTGTAGTATTTTGTATTCTCTTGTATTATATATTGTAATATGATTATTATTGCATACATGTATGTATGTGTCTGATAGACAGTGAGTCAAAAAGAGGATAAAAGCAAAAGAGAGCATAATAACCATTTTGCTCTTTGGCTCTTTTATGGACATTCACACTGTTCTAGACAAGTAGTGGCCTTTATCAATGCACAAATCTATCCGATTTAGCACAGCTTCCAGCAACAGAGAGAGTGAGAGAGTGGCTTGCCTATAGATGAGAAAATGTTTCCCTGAGCCATCAGCCATAACTGACATTACCGGTTCCTCTTAGTGACTCTGATTAACTGTTGTCAGTGACGCAGCCATGAAATGCTGCAGTGAAAGCAGCCATGAAATGTCATTTTATTTCGTATTAAAAGACCAAATGCAACCGCACTATGTATTGTATATAAGTCCCCTGCTGTGCACTTGTTCATTTGATTGAATGGAAAGAGCAGAGCACTCCTGCTGCATCAACAAGACTAATTGCCTTTAAATATACCGAACGGGGCCATCCTATGAGCATGACAGACTTTAAACCATTTTAGCTTTTGCAGACACACTTTCTGTCACACAACCCATTTTTGCACCATGCAGTTACAATATGCTGGTACACAGACACATACAGTACTGAATGAGTTCAAAACAGTTTGCCTGCATCTATTTATCTTTCATCTTAGTTTTCATACCTTAAAGCTTCTTCTCCAACTCCAGTTTAAAAGCCCAATGATCCATTTTGTTTGTAGCCCTGGTGAGAGCTCTGTCAATACACCGTACACAAACCGACACAATCCAGATACACAAGCGAGCAAATGCACACACATGCATGCACACATTAAAAATACAGATTCACAATCTCAGAGCTCAAAACATTACCAACACACAGTTTTTGAAGTGCTCCACATGCTCAACAAATCAATACAATTATCTTTTGTTCTTGGGACGTGTTTTCTTTCCCCAATAAAAATCGAAATGTATTTTTATATGCGTAACGCACAGCGGCAAAATGTTCAATGACAACACAGCGTCTAGGGAATGAGGAAAGTCTTCGTCCCGGCAAACAAATACATGCATGCTATTTTCTGCTCTTCCAAGATCAGATATTTGGGGCAAGGTGTTCACAGTTTCCTTGTGGGTCTCTCGGGGGAGTCATGTTTTGTGCTCCGTCTTCGGTCTGAGATAAATGAAAAACCTTTTGACTTTCCCTCCAAGGAGAGAGCGCAAGCAGGGAGGAACTGTGAGCTATGCTGTGGAGAATGCAGGATGCCTCCAACGTAAAGTAAAAAGGAGAGAAGAGGGGGGAAACATTAATAAAACAATTTTCTTCTCATTATAATGCTGTTCAGCTTTCTATTTTTATTTTGCATTGAGGATCCTGCATGTCACTTTAGTTGGGAATGATTTGACACAGCAGCATTTGCCACAGTGGCATATTGTTGCATGTTTTTGTCATTACTCAACGTCACTTCTTTATGACATTCCATAATGCCATGTATTTGCCTGTTGAAATAATAATAATAACAGTTACATATTCCTCCAGTGTTTCGGTGAGTTTCAGAGTTAAAAGCACACAGATTTATACACATATTATTAACTGCGCTCCTGTCAGTTTTGCAGGCAACTTTCCCCAAACAATTCCATGGGGATTGGGTAATAGAGAAGTGTTTCTTCTAGCACTGTCATCTGGTCTTTTGTTGAACTTTATATGTCTTATGGCATCTGCTGTAGTTGGCTGGTCAACTGCCCATCAATCATCATGTTGCACCATAAACTTGACTGTGTTTTGGGCTAAGAAACTGCATCACTCACCATGCATCCGTTTGTACATCCACCGCTCCGTCCTCCTTGTTATCATCCGTCTGTCTTTCTGTCTGCCTGGCTGTCAGTGCCACATCCATCCATCAGTCTGCATCCAACAGTTCCCATTGATTGAATGAATAAAGATACAAGTGAGATTTGAGTGTGCTGACAAGGCTTTGGGTGATCAAGGAGAGGTGCCAGCTTGCGCCAAGCATTTGACGGATATTAATACAGTACCTTGGGGTTATTTCAACACTCTAGATTCAAGTCAGCTTTACAGATACAGTCATCACAATAAGGGGTGATGATTGAATTTACTATAGAAGTAAGTTATGTGACTTGAAAGTACTGTTTGCATTTGGCTTATCATTCTAATCATATTACATGACACAAATGTGCTTTCAGATTTATCTAGTAATTGTAGGTTACAGTAGCTATATTTGCGTATTATCGTACGCAAATATGGCGAGAGTGTGCAATATGAGAGTATGCAATATGGGCATTTTGCCCAACATTATATTTGCACTCAGGCTAGTATCTCTTCTTATAATTCTATAGGTTTTCTTTGGCCTTTTAGATGGCTACTCAACATTTTTATTATTAGCTCATTTTCATTCATCAGGCTGTTCGAATTCAACGAAAAGTAATGCAGAGGAATTTGTGCGTTTTCAACCTATTCCTTTTTTTGTGTATTTCACTTATTTATTTGGGAAGAAATTGATACACTGTAAGTCATGTGTTTTCCACATATTAATTTGGTAGGTAGTCCACACATTCAAAACAAGGGACGCAGCATAAGAAGGCGAGTTCAGGCGAGCAGCAGCAACCGTCACGGCCCACTTCCAGTCATTGCCTTCTTGATCTACAGTTCCTGTCACTGTTTCGTAAGATATCATATCAATTTTGTGTAGATCTTTTCATACGATATCATATGAAACTGTTGATGAGAATATGTTGAATAGATTTCTAGATAAAATTGCTCTTTCTGATTAACACACAAAAGAAGTCTGTTTACTTTGGACTACACTCCCTTAGCCACAAAGGGGCTGTGCAAACCATGATAGACCATATCAACATTTTAGTCAAATGTTACCCAGAAGTAAAGGAGCAATGGTGACTGATGGGAAGGTGGTAGTTACTGAACCAAACTGGCATACTGTGCAGGCAATAACACTGAGACAGTTATTTTGACCGTGCTACGACGTTAAGTTGTAGTGAAGCCAAACGTGACTCACCTTATGAGTAACAGGATGTAACCCAAAACCAAAACTCTGTCTTTCAACCTAACCGTGACCCTTTAGTTTCTGTAAATACATTCTAGCACCTACCTAATATCTGTCTTAAAGGCTCGGTAAGTTATGTATGTATTGTAGGCCAACAGGTTTCATTAAATTAAGTGAATTTGTGAAAGGAATGACAATAAATTCATCGCTTTCTACAACCCTATTTTAATTCAACTCAAACTGTTAAATAACAAATGCAATATTTCTACAAATGCTACCTCAATATCATGCACGCAGTAATCAGTATGGGATTTAATATTTGCAGAGAGTAACAGATATGAGGCAGAGCAGGGAACATCACATACTGAGTTCCAACGAGTGCCTTTTATCCGTATGTAATCTGTGTGTAAGTGTCTGCGTGGGTGTGTGTGCAGGTTGTGAAGGTGCGGTGTTATTAAACGGCTTGTTGCCACCTGCCAGAATCACAGATGGGTAGCGCTGGGCCATACCTGAGTATGTTTTTATGTGTTACCTGACACTGGGGGTTAAATCAAGGAAAAGACTGACAGTTGACCTTTAATCAAGATGAGCATTGGTGCAATCTTCCCACCATGGTGGATGACATACACGCACGCATGCACACACACACATACACACACGCACGCACGTACGCACATCTCCACCTTTTATCCGCTCTTATGTTCTCTCTCTTTCCGTGGTAGTTATGCATCATCTTCATCTGTTAGTCATCAGTGTATCTGACTTCTTTCTGTGGAATTGGGTCGGCTATGATTCAGATCCATCTTTACTATTCAGATAAATAATTCATGCTTGGCAGCATAGAGTACATGAGTATGGCCTTGCAACCAATTGTGTAGCAGTGTTTGTAGGGAATTAAAAAAAAAAGTATTGAGTCACCATGATTTTTATGTATTTGTTATATACTGTATATAAATGTATACCATCATGAACAAAACTGTTGGGAAAAAAAAGTTTCTAAGAGGAATCATCTAAAAACAATAAATATCGTGCAGTGCTGATCACCTGTGGGATGAAGGCACTTCAACATTCCACTGTTGTGAAATGCAGAAGCTTGGCCATTTATGCTCTCCATTGCAAGACTGGGAAGAGAGAGGGTTGAGAAAAAGCCATCTCCATCATCTTCATCAAAATGTCCCTAACCACATGTTGAGAGGAGAGAAATCCTTTAAACTTGTTTAAGTGGAGGTGTACGTTCAACTTAAGGCAGGGCAAAAACAGCATTAAAAAAGCTCAATGTTCCCCAGTAATCCAATCGCATCACACCAGTCCCTAAATCTTTGTCAAGGAAATGCAATTGTTATAATGCGTTTATTGAAACTTGGGCAAGGTTTTATTTAATCATGCCGCGCTCTAACAGCACTGGCGGTAGATGAGAAAAACACACAATCTTTCATCACACCATCATCCTTGGGAAATCCAATTTGTTGCTGTTGCTCTCGCCCCGATGAGCACCACACATGTGATTGCTACATGGTACAGCTTAGAACATGGAGTAAACTCTGTGTTAATGTGTGTTGCATGCGTTTCTTTCCCTTTTATGTTCTATTGTGTGTCATAACAGTTTCATTTTTCTGGTGATTATCAAAGTAATTCAGTGTGTTGGGAAGGTACAGGGTCTCTGCTGACGAAGTGTGGTTGTACAGTATGTGTGTGTGTGTGCAAACCTCGATGGAACCCTAAAGAAAGAGCACAAAGTCACACATTCAGAAGTTGACATCCACACGCACTGCCTGACTTGTTTATCAAACAATTTCTTATTTACACATTGTTCCACCTTTATGAGATTTCACAGGGGATCTGCTTGGTCGCTTTACAACCCAAAGGATAGTTTCTTTACTGCACAACACAGGAACAAAACTATTTTCTCCTGATACAAACTGACATATTAATGTTCAAAATGTATTTCTATGGCATAATACTTAATTAATGCTATGATTTTATTTTATTTTCATATAAAGATATGGGAAAGGAATATTAGAATCAAATCTACATGCCAGAGTAACCAATTTTTGAAATTCCTGGATCAATTCCCAATGTTTTTTTCTCATAATAAAATGCATCATCTCCTCCAACCCATGTGACCACATAAGTCCTTTGGTCCTACACTCTATTACGAGTGTAGTCCATGTACTGTATGGTGTAGTCATATCTAACTGTAACAGTTGTAGTTTTTAAACACGTGGTTAACATTGTAAACGCTGTTTTAGGCAACACAACACTTGATTAGGTTCAGGAAAAGATCCCGGTTTGGTTTAAAATAAATGTTTGTTATGTAAATGAACTTACGTACGTAAATTAAGTTAACTGACGTAAGTTAAAGTAAGTCAATGTTTACTTTGGTTTCCCATGGGGTAAGAATAGCAGTCTCCTTGGTGATGGTTCTATGTTTGTTTGACCCATCCACCACCCTGACCTCCTCCCTAGGCCTACTTTAGCACACTTTGACTCACTCATTTGCTCCTGTCATAATTACTATGGCCACTAGAGGTTGACGCCTAACAATAACGTAAATATTGGTCGTAATAAGGTGCTTGTAAGATTGTTTTCTGGGGGAGGGGGAGGACAGTCTCAGTTCATCCTCATGCTGGAATTATGGCTACAGCTCCCAACTCTTGACATTTCGTCAAGCAAGCTGAATGGTCAGGAGGGTGGGTTTGAAATGGAAGTGGGGAAAAAAACATGTCAACGGAATACTCAAAATCAGTATTATAGTATTATAGAACATTCCCAAATTATAGTTGTCCACGATCATTCACAGGCAGCAACTTTTTGTAAGAATGCGTCAGTAATCCCCGACATTTAAAACAACTCTCTGCAGGAGAAATTGTCCTAGTATTACAATGAATTATTTATTGGGTGCTTATTTCACTAGTAATCACTGTTGTGCATTCATCCG
>NC_139846.1:17512842-17522842 GCF_963691815.1 Echiichthys vipera | reverse complement strand
TTCAGGGCTGCGCTGCTCCAACCGCGCCAAACAGGCCACAAGTTTGGTTCCTTCTCCAAGACACACAGTTGCAGGCCATGTTTGAGATTCTGTTTCAGCAGCAAACACACAGACCTGCACTGTTCAAAGTTCTAGCAGTATAAAAGCAGATAATTCGACAAAAAAAAAAAAACCTTCCCGGTGTCGGCGCTGGTTCACGAACCTCGGCCAAGCCTTTCATCCCGGAGCCAATGTGTACGGGGCAAACATTCAGCGAGCTTTGATTTTCTAACCACTTAAGAAGATTCGGTCATGCTTAATCCAGTTTCTCAGTCGAATTTCCCTCCAAGCTGGTAATTATGGCTGAATAAAGTGTATACTTAGAGTACTGCTGTTGTTGCTTTTGTTGTTATAGACCCTACATTGGGTGTAGTGTCCTTCTTGTTAACCTGCAGGTAAATCTAGGAAGAGTTCATTCATCCAAGGTAGATGTGGATTAAGGGCCTGTACTTTGTTTTAGAATTTTTCTCTATGACAAAAATAGTTATGATTATTTTTATAGCGCTTCACATACTTTTATCTGATGTTCCTCTCAGATTATTAACATGTACAGATAGTGAATCAGAATCATTTATACCTTTGCGGTAATATGTTATCATATGTGCTACTCTTTCATTTTTTTAAAGCTCGAGAAGAAGTCTCCCAGAGTGACATTTAAAATGTTGTCGTGCATTCTCACTGTTCTCACCTTTCGTCTGCATCACACTTCATTCTGTATTTCTAAGTCAAGAATTGAGAACCACTAGGATAGTCATTGTTCTTGGTCAGTCTTTGTCGGGATGCTTTATAATGTTTCAACGGGAGCATGTTGAAGTTTGTGTTAGGATTCCTGCATTTAAATTCCCTGCGATCCCTGCCAGTTTTATTATTCTTTTTTTTTTCAGATTTGTTTTCAGTCCAGTTTCACAAAGCCTGTGATTGATATGGTACCAACATGACTACATTTCTTTAGCCATATCAGCCAAAATTCATTTTTTCATTCTCTATCACTAGTTGAATCCTAAAACAACATTTTGTCCTATTGCAAAGTGGTAACATGTTTTTTTTTTTTTAAACATCCAAACTCAAAGAGCATAATTTTCTCTTTTCATTTTTTGGTCTTTTATATATCAGATCTGCCAAACCAGCAATACTGCATCTCCCAGGTATGCTCATTGTGTTGAGATGTGAGGGGTACAGAGTTGACCCATGTGGACCCTCGGCTGGTCTGTGTGCTCTAAGCCTGAAGCAAAAAGGCAACCCGGCACTGATGAGAATCCCTATAATTGGCCCAAACCTGCACACATGGCCTCGAGCTCCTCCACTCTACATTGCCAATGAGAGTGGAGGATACAGATGGAGAAAGTAAAGCAGAGAAAGAGAGCTGACCTGACTGAAGATGCAGCTACATATTGGTCTCTGTGACAGGATGTAGTTTGGGTTTAACAGAAAAAAGTAATGAAGCTGCTCACCTCACTTGAATAGTGTTACACTGACTCATTTTTCAATGCAGAGTCAATCAGCTACCAAGAAGACCTAAAAAAGAGACATAAACATTGTTTCCGTTCTGTTTCTTTTTTCACTATTTGTTGTTCTTTTTTGCAATGTATTTCCTATCTTTCAGCACAATTTCTCTTATCCATCTTGATCCATGCATTGTTCCGTCCCCTCATTTCCACTGTCAGTGCATGTGCGTGTATGGTTGTGTGTTTGGTGTACCGCTGCACGTGGGCCTGCTATCTCCCAGCCACACTTCTGGGGCTGGCAGTGGGACAGAACATCCTTAGGGCACTAACTTTCCCCAGCTCTCCAACCCCTCCCTCCTCTCTCTCTCTCTCTCTCTCTCTCTCTCTCTCTCCGTCTGTTAGCCATCCAAGAATATGCCAGTCAGGTCCTGGGCAATCTGCATGCTGCCCTCCTGCCATCTTCCACCTACTCTCTCATCCTCTCTCAAACTCCCCTCTCCTCTGTACACCCATTCCCTCACTTTTCCTTTTTCTCTTCTCCCCACCTTCTCTTTGCATCTTTCTGTCCTACATTTTCTCTCCACGTACCCTCCCTGCTCCTCTCCTCTCTGGCCTTTGGCAGCCGCTGTAAACCCGCTGCATGAAGTGGTGTCTGTTCGTAGCTCAGTACCGTATGTGTGGTGACGCCCTCTGGACACGCTGGCATGCTCGCTGACAGCTTGATTTGGACCCACTGTAGCAGAGAGTAGTAGGCTAGTATTATAAAGCTTGTAAATCTACAAATTAGGGCAATATTAAGAGGATTTTATGTTTATTTTTGATGAGTTGATGAGTATCCAGTAATTTTGTGAGAAAATTATGTCAAACTCTTGTGTGTATGGTTCTTTTGCCTACAGTTGAAATAAATCAACATTTTGATTTGGGGATTTGTTTCAAAAAGGACTTTTTCTCCCCTTTCAAAATAGATTTCCTTTGCTGTCTATTCTCAGGCTGCCACTTAAATTTCATGATTTGAATAATTTGTCATTCATATTAAGCTACATGGGCTGAAGGCAAATATTAACCATCTATAATCCAAATCTGATCACTGCTCCACTGAAGCCTGACGTTACTGCATCTGGCTTTGTATCTGTTGCTATGGGAAATATCATAAACTAGCATTAAGAGCATGACCTGATATGGTTTGATTATCTTTCAGCGGTTACTGCCTCGATTTTAAGCTCCTGTCTTCTTGAAATAGTTGGCTTTTCAAACATTTCACTGCCTGCAGGGGTATTTCTTTAGGTTAAGAACAATCCATAAGACCTTTGTGTGTCTTATTATCCTTGTAGAATGGAGCAAAACATTTTATTAAACCATTGTTTTATGCAGGATTGATATTTCCATATTCCATATAAGGAGGTTGTCATTTCGCTTGCTGATATTTCATCTAAATTCCTTATCATAGGCAAGGTGGTGTAGGTTTTCTGACATGACATGATGCTCCATAGACCCATCTCAGTTTAGTTTGTTTAGTACAACTAAACTGCATTTTCTCCTTTGTTTTTGATGTGTCACTAATACATTTCTATACAAAGTTTGCATTTAAAATCAGCCCAAAGACCGGACTTTCACCCAAGGAACAGCTGTTTGTGTCCTGTGTGAAACAGTCAACACTGACTTACTTACATGATTAACTTACATCAAATCACACACTTTACATTCTTAAGCTAAGTACCAAACATACTTATTTTAACCAAAACATGATATATCCTGAACCTAAGCAAGTATTTTTGTGTCACTTCATGTTTAACCATGTGTTTAAAACTACAAAAATCTTGTTTCACAATTTGCTGGTGCATGAATGGGTTGAAATTAACATAAATATTTTACTCTTGAGATGTAATCAAGAATGCAGTTTGGTTGTGTAGTAACGTAATTCTTTCAGAGACAGGTTGCACTCACACCAAAAGCGATGGAAGCGATTAAATCGCCCGGAACGCGAGTTACGTGTCGCTTGCTCATATTTGTCACATTTTTGATCATCGCTTCATTCACGTCTATCGCAGGTAGCAGCCAAGGCGGCTAGCTAACTGAAGCTAACCCCCGGCTCAGCCTACTCTGCTGTTGTGCGTAATGGAAGTGATAGTAGTGCTAACCAGGGGTCTGAATGCTTTTAAAAGAACAGAAATTAGCTCTTAGAGGAAGTTGTAGTGAGATCAGGCTGTCAGTGATTTAACCTCCGTAGCTGTACAGGTGCTGCCCGATCTCCGGTAGATCAGACCGGGATAGGCTACACTCTGCACTGACGGCTTTCTTCTTCTTCTTCTTCTTCTGGATTTCTGGCAGACTAGATGCTTAAAGGCATGTCGCTGCCACCCACAGTTTATAGTTATATCCATTATATTATATTCATAGGAACAGTCTAGTTTCCCCCAAGGACTGCAACAATAGTGGCTTTGGTGAGCCCAGTGAGCCCCTCGATGTTTCACAGAAAACTTTGATGATGCTTACCGCAATCTCAACGCTGATTGGCTGTCGCAGCACAGCTTCACGCAATGTTGCTTGAAAAGTTCAAATTTTTCAACTTCAAGCGTCACATGCGATGAGGCGATGGACACGATGGACGCTTCATCACTTTATCGCATCGCTCTTATCACTTGGAACGCGTCGCCCGAAGCGACATCGCTTGTCATTGCGTCATTTACATGGATTTTGAATGTCAGCTTGGCGCTTTCATCGCCTCCATCGCTTTTGATGTGAATGCACGGTTACACTTTGAAATTAATTTTGGAAATAGGCCCAGAAGAATAATTTGTACATTGATGTTTCATATTCCCTTTTTCCTGGAGAAGATTAGAATGTTTTTGCTGACTGGAACAGCCCCACAACATTAGATGCAAAACACTGCTGTGCTTTGTTTTTTGGTTGTTTTTCAGGTGTAATCTATAACCCATGCGCGCACAAACTAGAGGCCATTGTCAGTGGGTGGGATGAAAGAGTGGACAGACCGATGGGCAAATGGCCTGTTGTTATTGAATGTTATTGATTGGCCGTGTAATTCCACTGTATAAGGATTGATGTGACTTCACTGTAGGCCACATCTGCATTGTAACAAATGGGAGGAAACACAGCAGCTACTGTAGCAGGACCTTCATCGAAAAAAGAACTGATTAATGCAGACTCCTCCAGGGGCAAGGATGGAAGGATGGATGGATGCTAAAGAGGAGAGCCTGGCAGCTAGCTCCTAATGCTACAGGGAGAGTGAGGAGAGGGAGGGAGGAGAAGGAAAGAGAACGTCTGGGGGCAGGCATGTAGGAGCGAATACACACACACACACACACACACACACACACACACACACACACACACACGTGAGGAGGATTTTGACTCTTTAATCTTGCCCTGTGTTGCTTTGATAAGGAAAGAAATCCCCCCTCTTGCAACTAAGATAGAGCTGTTCTCCCTTTGTCTTAAAGTTATGGGCATATTTATGCATGAGCTGTTTATTTGTGTCAGGATTACAAATTAATTTCTCAGAGTCCTCCAAAAAATAAAGTGTGCACCCAAGTTAAATGTGACTTTGCAGAGTTTTGAGACAAAGGGAGTTAGTGCTGATGTCTGTGTATCGATTGCATTCGCCTGCGAAGAATAGCTTCCTTGGCTGCAGCAGTGAGTATTTATGTAACCCACGCACACTCACAGACTCACATTCCTTTGAGTCTTTCAATCAAGTTTCCCAAGAGCAAGCGTATGCCAAACCTGCACTAGGTCATTGGATGTCAAGTGCACCACAGCTCTCACTCTTCCTCCCTCTCAAATTCGATCCAAAATTAAATATGTATATGCAAAAATTTGGGGCAGCAAGCCAGCAGCTTTGACAAAATGACTGTGCACATGAAGGAAAAACTTACAGTATTGAGTCTTACCACAATGTCTTTAAGTCTGCTTCACTATCCACCCTCTTCCAGTTACACTTGATTATCAAACTGTTTTTACTGTTCACCCATCAACATAACGTAACTGTTGTTTTTTGGCAGGCTGTAATCGAAACCAACTATTCAAAATCTCCCCATCTCTTAACTCAGAAACCCATACACTCAGGTATATACTTACACAAATATTACGTAGCTGTCAGAGTCGGGAGCTCTGTTCTGAAGCTGTTTCCCGGCTTTGAAGTCTCTGACCTTCTGGTCTGACTCGTCACACACCGACGCAGAACCGGACTGTCAAGTTGCCACAGCCTTCTGCCACATTCCGCAGTGACTGCAACTGGGAAGCAATTTTTTTTGTTATTATTTCTGTGTCACTGGCGAGAAATTAAGAGGTGAGTAAGTCTACTGTTTCAAAAAACAAGATGATGAAAACTTACAAAGAGAAATTGAATGAAAAAACATCTTTTTGTTATGCTTTTATCAAGGTACAACCCGCAAAATGTGTTGTTTCATTATAAATGGTATTCAAATAATAAATGTTCTATTTAACCCTTATTGAATTAGGATTGGGATTGGGAATTAGGACTCTTTGAGATTAAAACTCTCTGTCCAACAGTGTTCTGGCCAAGACAGACAGCAGCACGAATAACTGCATAGCAAAATTGCAGACATAAAACAAACACATAACAATATAAAATGGATACAAAAGACATTTAAAACATTCAAAACAATTCCAGGCATATGGGTTTAATGCCCTTTCATCCCAAGTCAGTACGTACAGTTTGAAGGAATACATCTCAGGAGTGAAGACAATAACTTCTCATATTTTTTAAATATATTTATTATTATTATTATTATATATTATATTTATATTTATATTATATATTTTTTAAAGGATCTAAGAAGGAAACAATCCAGGTCTAGTTGACTCTACAGCTAGACAAGGAAGACCATCCTACCCGAGCATCCAAGCAATGACGAGTCATTGCTTTGAGATTTGTAATAAATCTCAGTGTTCCACTGTAGACGGTATTCAGTGGGTGTAGGCATTGTGAGGATGCATGCATGTACACAACATCATCATAGTCCAGCATAGACATAAAGATGGCAGCAACGTGTCTACTTTTGGCCCTAAAGCACAAGCAAGAATTTTTAAAGCTTAAAGGCACTGTACTTTACACTGTAAATTCGGAACACTGATAAAGCAGAAAACAACTTTTTCTATGTAAAGATATAGTGGAGTAATGGTGTCCTGAGCAGAGAATGAAGTCTCCCTCTGTGTGTGTTGTAATCAGATTTTTTTTGGATGAATCTAATGATAGATGTTCTGCTGCACGTGCATGTTAATGCAACGGCCATATTTGACATATAGGAGTGAGGCATGGAGGCAATCGCAAACCAATTTTTTTTCAGCATTGCGAGTATAGCTCCTTTAAATGAGAGTGAATAATCATTTGTAATTCCATTAATTATACACTGGTCATAAACTATATGCAATTCTGGGTGGTCCTAACTTAATGGTGTTGTACATTTTTTTTAACTGTACTTGCCTTCTGAAGAATAGTGACTGGGAACATAATGTATTAACCTATATAATGTTACTACCTCTTTTACTGTACAGCACACACACACACACACACACACACACACACACACACACACACACACACACACACACACACACACACACACACACACAGTTATGTTTACGCATAAAAACATGCTGCATAAGTTTGTAGGTGTGTATGTGTGAGGGAGACCTTCAGACATCTGTTTATGAGTGTGTGCTGGCATTTTATGTCTCTTTGGACCACTTTTTTTTCTTTCCTTCTTCTAGACAGTTACTCATGCACTTAATTTATGGCACACCTGCAGAGTGAGTGTGTGTGTGTGTGTGTGTGTGTGTGTGTGTGTGGGTCTAACTGTGTGGTAACTCTCACGGTGGAACTGTTGATGAAGGAATGCTGCTCCCTCTGACTCACCTGATGATTTGTCTCTTACTTTGTGATCAGCACAGTGGGGAGATCCCACACAATAGGGAGGCGATGAGCAATACACAACAGCAGCGTTTTTCAGTTCAGGGGTTGAGAAAAGACGGATACAGCTTCGTAAATAATCCTGGGCAAAAAATATAAATTATGTATATGGTGTGTTTTCCAGAACAAAACAAAACAAGGCATATTGTAGCTTTATAGATGTTCCTGTCTCACAATACTGATGAGTTTACTACATGTGTGACATGAACAGTAACTGATCAAACATGGGAGACAACAGACCCACTCACATTAACCCACACACATGGACTGTGTGTCCTGAAAAAGAACTCCTCATGAGACTTGCTGCAGGACGACGTGGCTACGTACAAAGCCAGTATAATCACATAATCGATGACTAAATAGTTCAGTCCGCTGCCCTTTCTTAAGACAGACGGGCAATGGGAAAGAGCTGGGTGGGTGGTATTTAAAGTTCACATGTGTAAAAGCTTTCTCCTCGGATAGACGGATGGATGGACGTGCTCATTTACATTTCAGCTTCTTTACACTTGTCTCTGTCTTCTGAAGCGCGGTCTACAGAGGATCACTCCAGCGTGCTGCCATCTTTCTCTCTCTCTCATACACACTTACATTTTGTCTGTCTCTCTGCATCTGCCTTGCTCTTTATCAACTGTCAGATGTGTAAATACAAGCCATGCTTCCAGTAAAGCCTTAAGGCTAGCTAGAGTACACCCTAATTATGTTGAGTATTATTTAGAGGACACAGTTGTTAGAACAGTTACTGTTACTTGGCAAGGTAGACAGATCTCCACAGGGATTACTTACTAAGTAAAGGACATTTGATTAGTTTCAACCTATGATTGTCCTGGGAAATTAACCTTCCAACTTTAGGTTACACTTCTGACGCCAAAATCAGATTTAAAGCCAACATTTGCAATTTTAAACCAAATAAAGTAAGTGATAATTGTACATAAAACACTCCCAGTCTCAGTCTGTATGACCACAGTCATCATACTTATCTTTGTGAGGAACACATACAACATCAGACACGACTTCTTCCAGCAGTCAGCAAGCGAGGTGTGTACATTTTGTTTATATGGCCCAATATCAAAAGTCACACATTTAACCCAAAGGGCTTTACAATCTGAACAACATACAACATCGTCAAAGCTAGAGTTTGTCCTGTCCATGTAGAGCACACGGCTGAATACCAGTCGGTGCCACTTTCACTACTTTATGAACATCTGCAGAGAGAAGTGGACGCTATAATTACCCAACCTCAACCAAGGCAATGTGTACATGGAATCCCAATAAAACTCCTTGTAGGGAGTAAGAATACTTGATATCTTGAGTCATGATTAACCTGAGTCAGTGTTGTTACAGAATTTCTTCAACATGCTGTGGAGGTACGTGTATAAATTCAAACAATGGTAAATGTATTCATATGTTTTATGTAAAAAAGTTATACATTTAGGTTACATCCTTTAAAAAAAAGAATGTTACATGTGACTGTGTTTGCTGCTATGTCTGCTCACTGTCTGCAGACATTAAACCATATGTTTGTGATCAGCAGCAACACATGGCATGAGCGTGGGATCCTGGGAAAGAAAAGGAGAGAGACAGGGCCCATACATCCTGGGTAGGGAAGGAAAAGGAAAAAGGATAGAGACGACAAAACAGATCCCATCTTTATTAGCAGGACTCGGACTGTGGGCTTATGTGTCCTTTTGGGCTCAGGTCAGAGCTTATTAAAAAAATAAAGAACGTTCTCCACGCCCACTGTCTCAAGAGGCGATGAGAACATTAAAGTACCTGAAAGGGATCAGCGTAAAAAAATGACGGGTGGGGACAGTCGGGATTAGCAGCAAAACTACTATACTCCAGGCCCCCGCAGCCAAGCGACAGTGATGTGATCTAGTTTAAACAACAGCTGTTTGTGATTCCAGGGGAAATTAGGAGCAAGATTCCCCTTGAGATGACAGTGGCTCACTACTCCAGTTATCTAAATGAGGTGTCTCGACGTCTCAGGCACGCACACCTTGTAAAAACGTAGTACCTTTTTCTCAGGGTTTTCCGATGTGCGATTGTGGATCGGAACACAATCCAAGTTATTCTCATCCTTGTTTTTTTCCTTCCTTCCATCTCACTCTTCTCTTTAACCTCATGTTCTTGCAGTGTCTCGTCAGGTTGCATGAATGTCACCTGTTGTCATGCATGTGTGTGCATGAAGTCACCCTCTTGCCGAGCCGTGGTGCTGTATTGAAATGATTAGTGAGCCATTTTTTTATGATGCCTGTCTGCTTCTAAGCATGTGAGTACATGCAAAAGACTTATACCAAGCTCCTCGCCATCCCCCAGCCTAACCCTGCAGCTATCCTTACCCCGGTCCATAAAAATGATGCAATAGAACTAAATTAAAGATGTTGAGATAATCTCAAAATGTAGCAGTATCGTTCCCCCTGTAAATTCCTCTAGATTACTAAATATGCTCAATACAAGTCTGCTGTTTGTGTCACATTTAACCCTTGTGAAACGTTTTTTATAGCAGGAGGCTTAGAGTTGTATTAATGAACATCTGATTACAAGGAATTAAATGCAATATCCACTG
>NC_139846.1:17445342-17507842 GCF_963691815.1 Echiichthys vipera | reverse complement strand
TGTGTGTGTGTGTGTGTGTGTGTGTGTGTGTGTGTGTGTGTGTGTGTGTGTGTGTGTGTGTGTGTGTGTGTGTGTGTGTGTGTGTGTGTGTGCACGGAAATATGCTGTGCATATGCATGTGTGTGTAAGCTCAATTGTGCGCATGTTCCTTCAGGACAGAGTATATGAGAGGGAAACTTAGGAGTCAAGAAGACAGGCACTCACACAGCAAAACACAACATAACAACAAGATACACAGGCCTGACTGGTTGGTTCACCTCGCTGTAGCCTACAATACGCCCCCAGGCTGACCCAACCCGACTATCTGTAAGCTTCTGCTTCAGGCATCAGGTTTCAAAAGGGAGAGCCTCCAGCACAATGTCACTAAGCCACAGGCCCTGAAGGCCTTGAGTGGACACACATCTGCACACACATTCATATAAATGTGTGCATATAAGCACTCAAGAGCTAAAACACCTGCAACTTGAAGCAAGTACAGATGACTGGATTTCTGAAATATTCTGTAATAATTTGATGTGGTGTGTTGGTCATTAAATAGACAGGGGTGTGGTTGATGTAAGTGGAAGAAAAGGGCAAAGGTTAAAGGTGGTAACAGTCAGGTTAGACCTCATGCTTGAAAATCGCAATTGTTCCTACTTGGTACAAACAGGAGGTGGGAGGTGGGAAGGGCTTAACATCTAGCACTTGATTTACTTGTCGAAAGTGTTCCAAAGCAGATATACTGTTTATCAGCTGGTCAATAGAAATTCTCTTCTCATGTTTCAAAATATTTGATTCCTTCCTTGTCATGGATTTGTGTGTAAGAATGGACAGAATTCAGACGCAAAATCATTTCTAATGTGACTCTCAGTGTGCTCTGATTGGTCAGTGTTTCCGCCTCTGTGCACTTGCGTCTCTGCACTGCAGCCGGGGAATGACTGCAACAGCATTGTAGCAGCACTTTTTAGCTGATGTTGACATCACAACCATACAGAAGTCTTGATGGCATGTTTAAAGGCACAGTTTCTGAATGGGCTGTGTGCGTTTCTCTGTGGATTGAGTGCTTTGATACTATTTAGCACCTCAAACGGCTTTATAATCAAATAAAAAATGGGAATCTCACTTTTTACATTATGAGACCTTTAAAGAAGTTATTTTTCTAAACATTTATGTTATTGCTTTCTAAAGAAATGTGGCTCAGTGTCTCATACATTGCATACCTGTCTCATATATATTTATATATATAAAAAAGAAAAGAAAAAAGAGTGGTCTTGTGTCATTTGCTCTCCATCTGTTCTTTTTTTTATCTTGCTTTATTCCCCTGTACTTTTCCTTGAAAGGCTTTTAAAAGGAACACAGTGAGTACTGAGAGAATGGCAGGCAGCCAAGGACAGTGGACCTGGGGGGGGGGGGGGGGCACGACATTAGCCGGGAATTAGACACACTCACGCTCAGACTGGCACACTGGCCATCACTACTGCTACATTGGCCCCTTGGTTAGTCCACATTATACCCGTGTTTGTTATTGTGAGAGAAATAACTAGCAAATGCTGCCAGTTTCCAATTGTGTTTCGATGTTCCCAGTATCCAGCCAGTCCTAACAAGCAATAACCCATTGCCGCACCACAGCATCAAAATTATGATGAAGCGTTTGATCTGAAAATACATTTTGGAGATTCACAGAGGTCTGATTTGTCTTCCTGAGACACACACATACACCCGGACAGACTAGACTGGAGTAATTAAGGAACTGTTTTACTTTAATTCATCCTGTGTTGTGAAATACTCTTCAAATATCAGCTATGTCTTCTAATATATCTGGCTATTGGAAAGCTCAAAAAGGAACTCACTTGACATACCTTATGCTTAATCTGATCTTCATCTGTCTGCAGTGATGCAGGTGATACTTTGAGTTGCTCAGGTGTCAAAATAAATCACGCATCTTTGAAGTAATTTGACCTTACTCAACTTTTTGTGCAGACATGTTGATAATAAATTACTCTATACCACACTAGTAATTACCTAAGGCCTGAAAATGTGTTGAGAAAACTGAGGTACAGATAGAGAATGTTTGCAAATCACTGCTGGCTATTTGTGAGTGTTTAATGTGATCCCTTGATGCAGGATCCCACTATAGCACATATGGGGTGTAAAATACAGTCGTTTTTTTTAACAGTTGTTTAATTTATATTTTCATTGGCTCATAATCTGGTTTAAAAAGCTAACCCCCCCCCCCCACACACACACACACACACACACACACACACACACCCCTTTCCTCCCTCCATACAGTATACGGTGTGAGTGAAACAGTGTGGAAACAGTTGTCCTACCTGATAATGGATTTGGTGCCCCCCCTGCAGGCATGCACCATTGGCAGATACTGAATGCCACTGAGAGATCAATGGGAGAACGGGAGGACAGAAAAGGAGGGAGTTACGAAGGGAGGGAGAGAAAGAACATGAAGGAGGGATGGGGCGGATAAAAGCAGAAATCCCGTGGCTTCTCCTGTTTGCGAGCGGGGTAGGGTAAAGCCGTTGCCGTAATCTGTTGTCAAGACACAAGGCCGCTGTAATGTCTTCCATCAGCAAGTGGATTATGTGCAGGGGAATTGTAATTTACACCAGCTTCACTTTTATGTGTCGCTCGGCTTAAAAGTTAATAGCATTTAGCTCAACAATAGCCCAGCCACATCGAAATCGGTCTGCAGCGTACCGATCTACAAGTGAGCTGCCATTGAAGCGCAGTTGTCCCAAAGCCTAGACAATAGGGTGTTCCCACTGAGCTAATTAGCTGATGCCTGCCTATCTCCAAGCCACACATGTCCATTGTTGCTGTCACTGCACGAATCTCCGTCTCACTGTATCTGTACATACTATTGTCTTCTCAGGTTCTCTTCAATAATCCTATGTAACGCCTGCATGTTTTGTTTTTCGCTTGCTAGATCCGAGTCCTGAAGTGACATGACCAGACAAGGCTTTATAGACCATATGTGATTTCCTCTAGATTTCTCCATTTTGCCTTTTGTCTCAAAGGAATTATAGGCCTTAAGATGTAAAGCCTCATGTTCACAACTGCAAGTTATTGAAGAAAACCTTCAAGGAAAAGGCAGAATTGTGATTTAAAATAAGACGGTGGTATATCTTAAAGCCGTGTCTAAAAGATTATCTCGAAAACACAACAGAAAACCCTGTTTTGATTTGAAACAGCAAGCTACACTATAAATACAAAATGTTCCTATTTGACCCAGACAAGATGTAGGTCACCCTCTTAAAAATAGCGACAATTTGGAGGGCAAGTCTGTTATTTTCAGCATCCAATACTTAGTGTCAGACTATTGGATGGGAAAATTAGTCGTGAGATCTTTAAAACACAGTAGTTTCCAGGATGCAGGGAGTTGACCTCTCGGGTCACATTCCAAAAACACAAACCACCACTAGAGTAGCAAGCTGGGGGGAGAGAGAGAGTCGAGAGAGAGAAAGTTAAGCCTACCTCAGATATTTTCCCAAGCCATGTTGCCCTTGGGGAAGGCAGGTGTGATGTTGCAAGGTGTCCTCTGTTCTTTCCATGAGCAGTTGAGAGGTGTGTGTAGGGAATTAGGAATGGGGTGGGGGTTTAGATAGACAGATAATCTGATAGCAAGAGTTATGCATTGGGGAGAGTGTGTGAAAACAGCTGCTTTTTGCCAGCTATAGTACCTGCACAGGTGACAGACAGACACACAATCAAACCCGTCAATCATTATGAAAGTTAACTGCAGCCTGCACTTTCATTGTAAGAGAGGACCCACCTACAGACAAGCCAGGTGCCTTGTATAGCTGAAGCAACTTTTTATGTCATGAAAAGGGAATACCATATAAGAGGTTACATATAGAGAGAAGTTTGACATTTAATATGCTATCTGATGGTCCTGTCTCTAACATGACCGTCGCCCAATCCAAACCGATATAGGAGGATACCTAATTGCTGAAGGATTCATAACCTGTGTCCAGTGTGGGGTTAAGGTTAAGCAACAAAACACTTCTACTAAGGTTAAATATATATATATATATATATACTTTTTTTATATATACATTTACATTATACATTTGGGTATCTGGAGTGCCAATCCTTCTTCATCGATAAGCATGGGGTTCTACAAGCCATTTAGATCTGGCTCCCCTTCATATGTCACATACAGGACCTGAGAACTTGAGAACTACCTTTGCAAAGGTGTGCCATATTTTTCTCGCAAGCCAATCAGAGCAGACTGGGATTCGTCGGGAGGGGGGTATAAAGAGACTTTGTGTTTGAAGGCAGTTAATTCAATACAATTATATCTAGTGGATCTAATGCATCTATGATAGATACATATCCACATATCTATCCATGTCTTATCTTTCCATCCATCTATCATGGATAGAACCATTGAAAAATGTATTTTTTTCCACAATGTAGGCAGCAATCAAAACAGTATAGGTCAGCGGCAACATCACATTCTCATTCATTCCCTCTCCCCTTAGTCAAGTACCAAAAAGGAGTGAAGCATCTGTGAAACATCTGCTTTCACCTTTGATGTCTCATTCAGTTAAAGAAAGGTTGTGAGAATTAGTTGTTTTTATTTCCTTATCATTGTACACTATGGTTGGCTCAGTTGTAACCAGGGTTTCTGTTGGTGCCAGTCCACATGTCCTGGCAGATTTCAGTGTACCTGCTGATAAAGCCTGCTATCTGGTCGGGACGATTAATGTTACAACTGATAATCACCGCTCTGCTGTCACATCATTTAGGTGATGCCATTGGGCAGTACCAATACCTTTTCCTATTAACTTACATGGTGAACGAGACATCTGTAAAACCGTGGATGCTTTTTTTTTAGGAATTCAGTGCGACTGAATTAGTGTCGTTCATCAGGGTATTTTTAGACACGGTAGTGGAACTTTTTGACTTCATGCACCAGTGAACAACTTTCATAGGAATGAACAGGGTTCCGCCTCGAACGCTGTATCCAGTTCTCTGAATTCATCGATGGTTTGCACATTAGCTCTCCCCATTTTCCCCCACCCTCTCCCTTCGTGATCTGCTGATCAGCGGAATGAGCTATGTATGAGCCAAGATCTCCCAGGTAGTGCGCAGTGCAGAGCAGCAGAAATTAGCTAGCTAGTGGGAGCACTGTTGTAAGCTCACATTACAGCTTAGCCACCTCTATTGCTGGCCCAGGCTTCCCGTCTTGCCCGTGTGGAGGCAATCCCAGGCAGATTTTTCAATTATTTTGAGTATAGCCCCTTGCATGTAAACCTGTTAACTCAAAATACAAATGTCAATCTAAAAAATAGCATGATATGACCCATTTTAATAAAGGAATGGAGTCTACTGTACATGTACTATATACAAGTAAGAACTCTACCGGCTCTATTAGCTACAGTCCCCCTCCTGCCACACCAAGAGCCTGATATACTCTAAAGGTATATGAGACGAATAAGTGCAGTCTTGAATAAGTAAAACTCCATTTCAGCACTGTGCTCTATTATTAATACCGAGCAGGCTGATCTTTGATTAAGCTACTCAAGTGTTCTTCCTGTGTGGGATTTTGATTAAGACTGAGCTGTGTCTTGGAGCAGGAGAAAATGGCGGCTCTGTCCTCTATTTCCAACTTGTTCTTTCTGGCGTTTCTGTCTACATTCGTTTCTGTGCATTTCTAGTTCTCATTTAACACTGATCACTAACTCCTTATCATAGGGCCATCTCTCTGTCTTCTTTCCTTCTAATGCAGTCACAATGGATCAAACAGATCACATATATATTATGTAAGGGGAAACTATTCATCATTTGCCACCTGTCACATTATTAAGATGAGTTCCCAAGCATTTTTTGGCAATGCTTCCACTAAGAGACATAAAGTACAACAGTTCAACATGTGCATTCACACCCATCTCTGTTGATGTTTGTAGTTGGTTAGGAACGTTTTTGCAGTGGCACTCATATACTGATCTCCACTCTGTTTGTCAGTTCTTTCTGGTATGCATCTTAGAAGTGACAGGTTAATTGAACACTGTTACATAACCAAACTGGTGTAGCATGTTTCACGTCTGTCTTGTTCAGACAAAGAAATGACCAATGATGGGTTTATTGCGTGCCAGGATAACTGAACTAAAGTCACCTGTTGGTCTGTATGATGTTCCCCAGGACCTAGTGCAAAGTCTGTACTTCCAAAGAAGCAGCAGGCTTTTGAAATCCTATAAGGGTACATCAGCAAACATTGTATGTCAGTTGTTGAAACTGACACCCTAAGACAAACAATTCAGTTTGTGAGCAAGCAGGCCAATGGAAGATTGTTTCAGAGATAAGGTCAAACTTAAACAGCAAAGATTAGCCTCAGGAAGAACTGTTTTATTAACATTACATGTCTTATCTGTATTTTCTTTAGCAGGAAAGTAAAAAGTGGAAGTTGAATTTATTATTTATTTTGGTACACTTGATTGTAACAAGAAACCTGTTAGTTAAAATTCATGATATGCTCAAAAACATTTTCTATTAGGAAAATAACCAAATAATGTTCTCTTAGCATAAACTACTCAACGGCAACACTATAATACAAGGCATTGCTGAAGAAAGTTTTTGTCGAAGCATGCACAGTTAACAGTGGAAGTTCACAATTTCAGATGCTGGTACAGAGGAAGTGGAAAACACTTCTATGTGCATGTGTGTGCTTAGAAAGCAATATTTCCCTACGAGCAGTTTTTTCTTCAGCTCTGATGCCAAGGTCTCTTGACGTTCATCGTTGCATCTTTCGTTAATTTGAACGGCCTGTGTTGCACTGAGCCACCAGATCAATCCCTCCTCATCCATTACATGCAACTCATACATACACACACACATATGATACGGGACCGAAGTGGGGAGAGATGTCAGTTGTCTTCCAAAGTCTTTTTCTTTTCCTCGAGGTGCTTTGAACAACATCTCAGCGTGCTTCTGCTCTTCTTCTATCCTCTTGCACCCCGTTTCCCCATGATCCTTTTATGAACACCTCCTCATGCAAAGCTTACTTCCCCACTTGGGGCTACTTCTGTTCCATTATGCATGGTGGCGGGATTAAAACTGTAGATGCGATGGCTTCCCCCTCTTGGTGTCACGTGCAGGCACCAGACGTCCAATGGCGTGCGAGTGTGGCACGCAACAGGGTGCCCCGCTTGGCCACCCACACATCTAGGGGAGTGGGGAGTATGTGTGAGGAGCATGGTATCAAACGGGGAACATCTGTGGCCACTGGGCTGTGGAGACCGGGGACAATAGTGGCCCTGGGGCAGCCGCAGAGCCCTGGCCCATGCCGCAAAGGCTAGACACAGGCTAGGGAGCCAACCATGCACACACATGAACACACACACACACACACACACAGAGAGAGGGCTGGGAACCCGCACACATCCCATTTGAGCACGAAGCAAACAAGGCAAGTGCACACTAAAGCCTGGAACACATGCAGGGGACCTGCTTGTGGCAGGAACCAAGAAGCCTGTGACAAGTTCTTGGATTATCTGCAGAAAAAGGGGAAGAACAAATTGTCTCTGCCAGAAATTATTTCTAATGGGCAAAACTAATGAAAAATATGCCACCCTACTTGTTTCGTTTCTTGTGTTTGTGCAATATCTGTTTGAATGTCTAAGTTGGTTCATTGCTTCCAACAATTAAAGGCTTCATTAAATCAGATATATTATGTGCATAGTATTGAATTTTAAAAAGTATCATTTAAAGCTCTCTGAGGTCCAGATGCTTTATGAATACTGTGAAAGTACGTATCAAAACACTCTACAGAGAAATGCACACAATATTCAGAAACTGTGTCTTTAAACGGTTAGGATATCAAACATATACTACATGTAGGTAGAAAATGCCGCCGTCATTCCCCAGCTAGAGTGTTGGGGGAAAAAGACGTCCAGAAAGACCCGGAAACTATGGCCAATGAGAACAGACTGGGGTTTTTTTGGGAGTGTTTCAGCCAGAGTTCGTATACAGGTATATTCAGACAGATAGTATGGGAGATATCATGTGGTTTTTGAACATTAAGTTTACATTGCCTTAGTATGTTGTCCTGCAGGGGGCATATTTGAGATAAGCCCTCCTCACTACCTCCACGTATCACTTCCCTGTATTTAGTATCTGAGGCATAACCGCCATTATTATTATTTCAAATAGCTACGTGATTCTATTTAATGTTTCCTGTCCTGTCCTAATACTATGCAGGAAGAAGAACTGAGTCACTCAGTGCTATGCTACAGTAAGAGCATAGAGGTAAGTGATTCTCTATAAGCTCCCCGCAGAGACACATCAGTGCCGTTTATTCCTACAAGCAGAGATGATAACACACACACACACACACACACACGCACGGGCACACACACACGTGCACACACACACACACACACACACACACACACACACACACACACACACACACACACACACACACACTCACAGAGTCACACGCCATTTGAATAACATATTCCACAGCTGCTGCAGCTCTCAATGGCCTCCCATGTGGCTTTTGTGTGTTGACATGTGTGAAAAGTGTGGGCATGGAAACAGACACAGATGCACATGGACACACACTCACATAGCAGATCACCATATATGCTGTGAAGTCACCTTGTAGAAAATGCCTGCTCCCCCTTGTCATATTTTGGTATCAATGTCTAGAATCAAATGCCCACTGACATGAAATATGACATGGGATCAGTGTGTGTTTGTGTGTGTGTGTGTGTGTGTGTGTGTGTGTGTGTGTGTGTGTGTGTGTGTGTGTGTGTGTGTGTGTGTGTGTGTGTGTGTGTGTGTGTGTGTGTGTGTGTGTGTGTGTGTGTGTGTGTGTGTGCTTGCTTGTGTGGACCCAGGTGCATAGACCTCCCATTAGGGATCTGTAGGCGGGTGGTGCTCCATCTCACTCTACCAAGTCCGTAGTGTGTATACACACACATGCACACACCTGCGTAGCAAAAACAGTAGCTGGAGTTGGGCCATGAGTAAGAATAGTGCTTTACAGGGTTTGTGTTATACACGACTGTGAAATCCTTAAAGGTCCCATATTATACTCATTCAGAGGGTCATACTTATAATTTGGATTTCTACTAGAACATGTTTACCTGTTTAAATGTTTAAAAACCACACTATATCTCCCATACTATCTGTCTGAATATACCTGTATTCTCCCTCTGACTGAAATGCTCTGATTGGTCAGCATTTCCAGGTCTTCTGTATCTGCTCTCAATACTCTGTACCGTCTTTGCAGCTGGGGAATGTCTGTAATTTCAGTAATGCTTTCTACCTAGTGCAACATGTTCTGCATGTTGGATGCATCATAATACTACAACTGCATATAAGTTATACATTTACATGAAAGAAAATTGGATATACTCTGAGATTAAAGTGGTAAATTAACAAGAAAAAAAGTTGTAAATTTACCAGAAAAGAAGATGGCAAAAATAATGATTTGTTTTTTAAGGAACTACATCTCCTTTACGATGACCACAGAAAACAAAACAGTATACCTTGAGGAGGTGCAGAATAAAGAGGGTGCGGTGAAAAAAACAATACTTTATCACTCCGTTCAACAGGCATAAACATGTAGACAACAGATATTTCAGTCTTCTCTGTGTACATGCAGTCTATTGTCCAACACGCTGTTTTACACAGAGTGCGCTGTAAATAGCGAATGAGTAAACCAAGTTAAAACAAAAAGCTATCTGTATGTAGTCTAACTGACTCTTTTTTTAGTTTGCCACAAATCTTGGAATTTGGCAAAGTCTTGTAAATGAGTTGCTTGCGGAAGAAAACTAGCCCCGTACCTCTCTACCAAAGGTTTATCCAAATGGCCTCTTATTATGCAATGATGTCATCAGAACTTGTATGCGTTCTCCATTCTTTCTTAACTCCAAAGTGCATTATTTTATTATATATAGATATACGTTTTTTTCCCCGCAAATTTGTGACTTTAATCTCAGAGAATATCTGAGTCTTTTCTCGGACATTTGTGAGATTTTCCCGTAGATTTACCACATTAATGTCAGAGAATATCCAAGTTTCTTTCTTGTAAGTTTATGACTATAATCTAGGATTTTTTTTTTCTCGAAAAAATTAAACCCCCCTCCCGTAAATTAATTTAATTGTCATGCAATGGTCCTAATATGGCGTCATAGAATACACATTCAATTAAGTTATTTAAAAAAAATATGATCCACATACAAGGCGGAATCATTCCATAGGAATTCTGGGATATGCAGCCTATAAAATTGTTATCTCCGAATATGTCAAATGAAAACATTTGTGCCATCAGTCATTTTGGAAGAGTAGATTTCACACTTTTCAAATGGTGAAGCCTTTACTGTGGAATGTGCTGCTCCAACAGATATCCTGCATTGCATTTCTGACTAACTCGTAATTTACCTCTGTATGTTTCTGCACGGTTCTCACACTTAAAATGAGTGAATCCTCTAACCACATGTTATTATTAGCCATATACCGCTACAGTTTGAGAGGGTGATTCATTTCACTGAGAGACAACAACAATGGCTGCAAGTCATTTTATTTGCAGATCCTGTTTGAGTTTTAGATTTCACATCTTTAATCAAAAAGACACATACAAAAATGAATCAGAAATACACAAATACATTTCCTACACACACACACACACACACACACACACACACACACACACACACACACACACACACACACACACACACACACACACACTCTTCGCACACAGCACTAATCCAGACGGTTTTGACAAGTGATTCCTTCCTGTATCAACTGGCCTCCGGATAGGAATAATCATCTAGATAACTGTGGGAAGGTAGCCACAATGACAGATATGAGGAAGCTTTTGTTGGTCAGAAATAAGCTCAAAGTCAATCAGGAGAGGATAACTGTAGCAGGATGTTTTGTGTCAGTGTCAGTTTTCAACTCATGAATGATGGATTTGCTAAATTGACAACTTTGTGAACCAGTCTCATGAGAAACATTTTGACTGGCTGTATACAGACTATTACAAAACCTCAATGGTATCAAACTCTAAATAAATAAATGTGTGTGTGTGTGTGTGTGTGTGTGGAATCTCAAGAACTCTGGTACATCTCTAATTGCTTACGACCAAAGGAAGTGCAGTGTTGAGTGCGAATCCTATCAGATAAATGGTTCTCTGGAAGCAGCACTTCCGGGGACCAAGCTATCGGCCCGTTCCGAACGAGCACATCCAGAACGGGCACTGGGCTAGTTTAAAAAAATGCACCGATGTGGAGAACTGGGTTTTCTTGTGAACCTGTTTTTTGTAACATCACCTCTTTAGGGGTATCAAGTAAGTTAATGTTCAAATTCAAATCAATGTTTTATGACACAACAGAAAGAGGACAATGTGCTTCCAGAACAAATGGGGAAAAGTTTGCAAAATTCTTTGTAAGCTTTGTCATGGGATTTGTGAAAGACCAATGGAAAAATCATTGGATAATTTATATTTAAGCCATACACATCAGGGAGGGAAATATGGGGCCCCTGCGGAAAGGTTTGCTGCCTCGACATAGTGAATAACATTGAATGTGGAACAGAAGTGCCATTTCATTTAACCGTGGCCCACAACTGATTGACACTTGACCAATGCCATGTCTCTTTTGCCTTCTCCCCACATTAATCCCACTTCCTTGAAAGAAATGCAATTCCGATATGTTCATTTATGCTGTCATTCACTGTGCACCACCGATAGTTCATATATTTGAAAAATAACAACAACAAAATGTCATTTTGCGGCTCTTTCTTTGACATCCTATAATACACGCCTCACCTGGAGAGTGACAGAGCGTGATGGATCGACTTACAGACGCACACTCAAACACACATATACACACAGAGGAGAGACACTTTAGTAAACTCCAGGAGAGAGGGTGAAAGTGTGTAAATGTAGAGAGAAAGAGGGAGACAGGAAAAGGGGAGAGGGAGGGATAGAAAGAGAGATTTGAGTGAGAGGGGTTTGATATTTCTGTGGCCGTACACTTGTAAGCTCAAGCAGTTTCTTCCCTCCAAGGGACAGGGTCCGTTAAGTAGCTCTCCAGTGCCTACAGTTTAGAAAAGGACCCAGGCAATACTGGACTAATTTAATCAAAGGTTACAGGCCCAGCATAGAAACACAATATTATGGCGATTGTTCAGGAAAAGGAAGGTGGGGGGATGTGTCATTTCACCAGGCGAGGCTTAGGCCTGCTACTTTATCTCAACAGTGTGAAGGCTAAGTCCCTGTACAGTCTCCAACTGCTGGCACTAACCCATATTTCCATTTTAGCTAGCGGGCCACCTAGAGAAGTTGATATCGTTTGACTGGCTGGCCAGCAAGATGACTGACTGCTATGGCTGTGACAAAGAAGAGTGCAAGGTTGTCTTTCTTTATAAACTAGAACTAGTTTGAGAATATAAAAGGTGCCTCAATTTATCATATGTCGCAACCATCACGCCTATGAAACTTAAAAAATACATTTCAAAACTGCGCGTTAACAGCGTCAAACCCACCAAATTTAGTATTTACACATCAAAAGCTGTATATATTTTTTGATTACAAAACAATTAGGTGTTGAATTGAGAAAATGATCGTGCTTTGGTGGTTGGGCAACCCTTTATTGTTTACTTTTATATTCAAGAGTGGGCCTTCAGCGGCTGTGTGAATACTGGCAACATTTGGACAGATTGTAATCTGTTTAGCCCAGCTCAATGGCCGTATCACTGTATAATAAACTGTCATAGGTGTCAGCGTTCTTCACCCCTAGGGATGTACTGTATGTGTGTGTGTGTGTGTGTGTGTGTGTGTGTGTGTGTTTGGGGGGGTCGGGGGGTGGGGGTGCGGTAGGGGTTTCATAGGTACGTTTTAGCTGCACCCAAGAGGCTTCCACACCACACAGTTCACAAAGCATATGTACATTACCAACTTACCAGAGTGGATATGCAGTACCCACAGACCACACATTCTGCCTTGATATCCTCAACTTGATTACAACAATAACCGTTTATCCAAAGCTCTACTTACAGTACGAAATACTAAAGAGATCAGCATTAATTCTCTATAATAAATCCCATTAGAGCAAACCCAGCCTGATCACTTCCATTCACATTCTCATGGATAGCTGCCCACTGCTCACTGGAGTGACTTGTGTTTTGTATTACAGCCAGTGCTGGATCCATAGGCGGAATTAATACAATTGGTCTATTATGAGATTAGACCCGATGTACACTCCATCCCAGCACACAAATCGTGCCATAAATACCTCTCGATTAAAACCCAGCATGATTTGTTCCTAATCATTCCGCATGCAGGGAATGAAACTGAATAGTAAACAAATGAGGTATATTTAGGCTTCATTTCGTCATTTCAGCCATGTACCAAACGGTTTGGCTGTTTTGGCTTCTGCCGTGGAGAGAGACAGGGAGTGAAAGAGATTATCTTGTGTGTGTGCAGAAAAGTGTCCACACAAACTGTCGTGGTTTATGAAAAACACAAAAAATAGACAGTGTACAGTAAATGTTCAGTTTATGGGTGTGAATAGCGTCACACATGCACTATAAAATAAATTACAACTAGCTATCGAATAGATATCTGAAATATGAACGACCAGTGCCGTGGCCTTGCTTGATGGTGATGTAGGGGTTGGGTGGGGGTTGAGGTGGGGGGCTGGTGTCAACGCTTTAGCCTATCAAAAAGAAATCAGCTCGCCTGCTCTCTGGGTGCAGAAAGGCGCATCTCGTCGGCTTTCACGGACCAAGATTGCTTTCACCTGCAGTCCCCGGGGCGACGCGCAAAACACAGGCCTCAGCCGGCCTGCCAGTCACACACACTCATGCATGGACACACACACACACGTACATATATACGCAGAAACACACACATTCCCTCTATCTTTCATGCCTGACTACAATAGAATCATATTAACTCGCTCCATGCATTCCCAAACATACAGCATTACGTGGGAACATTGGACGGTGCAGAAAATCACAATTATAAGCGCATACATTTAAAGTGCTTTTGTTCCTGTTCCTGCTTGCATTTGTGGGTGTGTGTGTGTGAGTGTGTTTGTCAGCATGTATATGCGTGTCTGCTTGTGTGTAGGAACATGCATGTGCATATGAGTGTGTGTGTGTATTGTGTGTGTAAATGTGTCTGATAGCTAGTCAGAAATAGTCTGAAAGCTGCATTCAGTTGATCTTCCAGGAGGTGGAAAAATGATGTCAAAAAGGCAAATCTGTATTTACCGGCAGACAGGTATCCTTGACTTGACAGCTATACAGTCATTATCTGCCTGTCATGTGTCGCCCGGGGCCACCCTGCCTTCTCCCAAAGCCCACGGTTCCCATGCATCAGACGCAGCCCTATTAGCTTACCTGTTTCCAATTCAAAGGCCATCGCCAACCAAAAAGACGCCAGAAGGACAAAACAAGGTGTCATATTTATGAATGTGTCAGCACGGGCCCTTCTGAAACCCAGGGCGCACCTTGAGCAATGAGCCTGACAACTCAACAGGGGCCTTTTCCAGTCAAGAGAAATGATACCTTCAAAAACCTCTGGCAGGATGAAACCAGAATCTGTGCTCTAGTGGCGGTGACACAAGGGGGAAAAAGTGCTCATAAATCGCCTCGGTATTATTCAGCCCCAATTAGGGGAAACTCAACCTGTTACGTGGAATAGAAGAGAGTGAATATCACATGCTGGATAATGACTGGGTGAGTTTTAGAAGTTGAACAGAAGACGGGAGAGGTGGAGGGAGGGGGTTGTGACGGAGATGATTACCTCAGCGTTGACTGTTCAGGTGTGTTTTCAGGTGTGTGTGTGTGTGTGTGTGCGCGTGTGCTAAGAAGTTGACATCCTCAACTCTTGAGCATATCCAGGTGCAGGCCCTGTTCTACTTTTTCTCCATCTACATTGTGAGTAAATGGTTTGGTAATTGCTGCCAATTAACTTATCCAATTGCAGATAAAAGCCCCGTGTTCTGCCAAGGAGTCATAATTAGACAATGCAACAGTGTACCATTTGAGCTGGTGATAGGTTCCAATTACCTGCTAATTCAAACCTGCAACTATAGAAATATTAGACACATGGGATGTTACAGTTTGTGTGTGTGTGTGTGTGTGTGTGTGTGTGTGTGTGTGTGTGTGTGTGTGTTTGTGTGTGTATACGCACACGTATTCAGGCATTCAAAATGATGCAGAAACTATTTACCAATTTACTAAAACTAGAAAGTTCGGCCGGTTTTAGTTTCCTTTTATTGGCTCCATATCCATGTCAGATCACACATTAAAATTGCCTCTGATGACTTGACCGCAGGGCCTTTTCCTTTTGTGCCCTCTTGCTCTGGAATAACCTCCTCACTGACAGTCTGCCTCTGAGTTCTTTAAATCCTAAATTCATCCATACATATAAACTCAGCAGAAGTCCTTCAAAATGACTTTTTTTCCTACTCTTCATTCTCATACCTAAACAACAGAATAGGGTGATTGCCAGTGACTCCCAAAATGACATATAAGATCGTATCGCAAAGTCACCAACGTAACTTTATCATGGATGGAACTTAATGATGGCTGAGTGTTGGTTAACTTGAAAAATTCACTGCTGAATTTCGGTTCCACACGAGATAAGAACATCAGTCTCCTGGGTGAAAGTCCCAACCTGCCTCCTCATGCTGAGTTTGGGGCTCTTATAACTACTTACCACTTGCATCATGCCTTTCTTTAGAAAGGGTCTGACAACTCTGACGCTCATATTTCCTGCAGCCATGCATATTTGGCTTGAAGAGTTCTTTATCAAAACTATAGATGAGTAGGCCTACAACATTTATCTTCATTTTTTTTTCTTTGCAGAAGTTATTTGCTGGCTCCATTTGCCATCCTGAGAGCCAAAAGCATTACAGCCAGATCAATACAAACTAGCGGCTCAGAATTTATATCATCAACAGTGCCATTGATCTTTATCAGCAGTTAAAGTTTCTGGGGCAAAAATAGGGCAGCTATTTCTTGTTTCTTCTTCCATTTCTTTAAGGAAAAGCAAGATATGCACAGACACATAATCACCATTCGGGGGCGGAAACTGTCCATATCACAGTGTTTAATTTGGTAACAAAACTTTATTTCACCTGCCCACGTGTTGTGTAGAAAAAAGAATATAATTAATTTTAAAAGAAATGAAGCTGTAGCAGTCTGCTTGTCTTAGTAACTGCAGTCATTCTGCTTAGATACTGTGTATATCTTGATTAGATGTGTTGTATAAACACAAACTGAGTTTGCATCTTCACCAATACAAATGCAGACTTCATATTTTATGTAAATGTATAAATTACATTTCTGTTTGTCAAACTAGCAACTCTCTCAGAAAGACTAAACTATATTGACACTTTTTTAAAAGGATTATATGTATTGTTGGGAGCCTTTGCTGGGCCTCAGACACCTGGTACTCTTGGCTTGGTTGTAGGTTATGTTCAGTTTCATTTAACAACATTTGAAAATATACTTCATGTAAATACATGAAAGTATGTATAAACATGAAGTGTATGTTTGTATTGAGGGATATCAACACCTAGTCCTATACAACAAGAAAGCATTTGATAAAGTAGCATGAATGCTACCACTGGAGCCTATATTTCAAATCCCTGAAGCAAGACTTTGTTTATTTTCACTGCATATGTGCATAAATGTACACCTCAGTTCAGTACTGTTCCATTCTTTATTGGCATGAAATACAACAGTATTACTTGCCAAGGCAAAACACAGAACTCTCTCTCTCTCTCTCTCTCTCTCTCTCTCTCTCTCTCTCTCTCTCTCTCTCTCTCTCTCTCTCTCCTTCTCTCTCTCTCTCTCTCTCTCTCTCTCTCTCTCTCTCTCTCTCTCTCTCTCTCTCACTCTCTCTCTCTCTCTCTCTCTCTCTCTCTCTCTCCCTCTCTTTCTGTCTGCCTCTCAGTCGTGGGAGAATGACAGGTGTCCCAGTCCAGTACTGTGGCCCCCCTGGAAGACAAAGCAGCTGGTTAGGACCTCGGGCAGTGTGTGTGTGTGTGTGTGTGTGTGTGTGTGTGTGTGTGTGTGTGTGTGTGTGTGTGTGTGTGTATGTGTGTGTGTGTGTGTGTGTGAGTGTGAGTGAGTGAGTGAGTGAGTGAGTGAGTGAGTGAGAGAGAGAGAGAGAGAGAGAGAGCTAGAGAGAGAGAAACTTGGGGTGACTTATTTTGCAGTAAGATTCAGGAAGGTTTCTGCTCTACTATAACCAATGTAAGCCCTGCAGCTGCTGTATGTCATGACTTTGTGACACTGGCACAAAACTGTAGTTTAAAGGACTGAGGGTGAAGGGGGGATGGTCTGGTGGTGGGAGATCCATAAACATATGGCTTAGTGATGGGGTTGGGTAAATATGGAACTATGAAACAATGAAAGGGGCTGGTTTTGGATTAGTAGTTGGGTGTATCCTGACATATTAGGTATTTAATTCCCTTGTGCTGTATGCAAATTAAAGGGGAAAAGGTTCTCTATAAGCTCATTGTTGTAACTGTTACTAGCATTGCTCAATAAAACCAAGAGATATTGTTGCCTCAAGCTAATGATCGATTTGTGCCCTAAGGTCTTACATGAAATGAATGTTAAAAAGATTTCAATGAGCCCATTTCCTCGTCTGTTAATATACAAAATGCACTATCATTTTTAGTCCTGTTCTGTTGAAATGAGATTGATCTTGCATTACTTACAGTACATAATACAATTGTGTAAGTGAGTGAATTCCATATATTTAATGGTGTGCTATCTTCTTCATTGATTGCTCAATAAAAGGTGTCACATTTAGTAATTAGCACAGATTAGATTATGGTATATTTAATACTCTCAGTGCCATGTATCCATGGATTTTTATGCCCTTGTTCCAGCTACATGAGGCCTAGAAATTAAACGTTTGTCTAATGTATTGGTTTATATCATAATCAATAATCATAACGACAATAATCACACCGCATCAGAAGCCGCAGAGATTTTCCTGTTAAAGTTGCTCTGACGTTGGTTATTGTATTAACTCTTAAACTGAGTTATGGAGGACGTTCCGTATATTGACATAGGATGACTAAAACAAAATGCCTCTGAAGTTCGGGGATTTTGTGCCTCCTGTTAGGTTTTGTGTGTGAGTAACTCTTCTGTCACCAGTGATGAAAGTTTCTGCTTTAGGCCAAGTCCTTTAGAACAAACAAATGTCATATTTATCTGTCTGTCTGCCTTGCAGATTGTCTGTCTATCTGCTCATGCTGCTGTCTTTATGTCTGTGAACTTAGATAGATAGATAGATAGATAGATAGATAGATAGATAGATAGATAGATAGATAGATAGATAGATAGATAGATAGATAGATAGATAGATAGATAGATAGATAGATAGATAGATGGATAGATAACACCACATAGAGAAAGGGTAGACACTAGCCTGTCACCCTGACAGCTCAGATCTTCCCAGTAACAGATGCAGATTTTCCCAGGCCTGCGTCAATATAGGGATACACACACAAACACACACACACACACACACACACACACACACACACCGCTGCCTCAGTGGGGACAGCAGCTCAACTGTTCTGGAACAGAACACATCACACGCTCTCCGCTCGCTGTCATTTCACTAACAGTAGTCCCAACAGCAGTTCCTCCCCATACTTGTCAACCAGCCAGCGAGCCAGTCACTGATCAACTACCTCCTGCTACCGAGTTCCCACTTTCCTAACATGCAACTCAACTATATAATCATGTTTGACTGTTTTTTATTTTTGCATTATTCTTCAGGGTCTCAAAGGCGTGTTCACCCAGTGTGAATTGGTTTGTGGTTATTTGATTAAATCCAAATTAGCTCAGGAATATGTAGCACTTAAGCACAATATGAACTGGAATGTATGATTAATATGTACTTTGATGATTGCGTGTTAAAAAAATTACATATTTTTTCAACCTTAGGTCTTATGATGACTATTGTAGGAAATACGTGCAATATGCATATACGTGCAATATGCATGGTTGTTTTCTGCAATGTGGCCATGATTGTATATTGCAGTAGTAATTTTTTTTTCAACACAGTATCACGTGTCACATTGACATGCAGTTGAGAAATATACCATATAAAGGCTATGAGCAACTTTCTTAAAGGATAAAAAAGGGCAATGTGGCCTATAGCTTTAATGGGGAGTCGTTTTTGGGGATCTATCCGAGGTGAAAAGTAGAGTTAGCTGTACATAACAAAATGCTATAAATAAACAAAAACAACATTAGTATCAGAAGAGAGCATGTGTAAAATTGTCTGCATGTGCTTTCTATAGGAGTCATGTCTTTGATGTGTTATGGAATATATTTTTTCACTTCAAACCCACGTGTCTGTTATAAGTGTGTAAAATGCTCCATAACATAAACATATGAAAGACTTCATATTTATTTGTTTGGAGTTAGCAGCTCAAAGAAACACGTAACAGAGCTAGTAATGACCCTTTACAGAAGCATTTGCGTGTGCGTGAGTGTGCGTGAGTGTGCGTGAGTGTGCGTGAGTGTGCGTGAGTGTGCGTGAGGGTGCTCGCGTGCACAAGCTATGGATGTGTATGCATCTCTGTGACTGTGTGGGTTTCCGTGGTTGTGTTGTGTGCTGAGCTTGGCACCTGTTAACAGTGCCAAATAATGTGCTCTATTGAAATTTTAATCACCTGCAAGTGCAAAACAAGAGCAATGCAATCAGGACCTAATTAGCACAGCAATTAACACCTCTCTCTCACACTCTGTGTGTGCCAGAGCTCACACGTTCAGCTCATGCGATTGCAGGTCCTCGTTTCATTAGCATTTATGCTTTGATTGAATATGTTTTATTTATCAGCAAACATTTGTTTGTTGTTCTTGTGGCGGTGGCAGTTCTAGCACCCTGGGTCCCTGCTGCCTCTTGCTTTTCAAAGATCAACTACGTGTTTGATTTTGAATTTCGTCTGTCATTATTTCTTTGTTATTTTTCCCATGAATATAAGCATGTGGCTATGCAACAGATCACTTGATAAAAACAGGAAATACTATACATACAATCGTAGCAGAACTTTTTAATCATTTGAATTTTTTATTTGATGGGCCGAGGAATGTGTACAATGAATAAATCAGAACCCATAAAATTAGTATTTGATCAATGTTTCTTTCAGTTATCACAAAGGCAGGTACTGAGTGACAATAAGGAGATAAACTCCCCATCCTTCCTATGGATTCAAAAATAGTCTTTACATTTAGGATTGCCTCAGAAAATCAAAACCGTCTCAATCTGAAGCAAATCCTATGAAATTTTCTGGTTCACTGAGCAGTTGGTGCTGTACACGTGTGCCTGACTGTCCATGCAATAACTGTAGAATATGAATAATTACATTTCGATTGGCATATGTGACAATTAATCAGTGACCCAAGAAAACAATTGATTACTGTATTTTGACACCCAGTTAGTTTTCCTTCAAAAATGCATTTTTAGCAATACTTGTGATCTGCAAACACATGCAAACACACACAATTTATTTTATTCGATTCATGCATTAGATCTACCAAAACACTCCTGTCTTCATGTCTTGAAACTCATGTACATACTGTATAAATGTGCTGTTTGCTGAGTTTGTGTCTTACAGTTTTGGTTTAAGTGACAACCAAGTGGACGAGGTCACTGATGACTATTGATCAGGCAGCCAGCCTGGTGTGTCATGTTGGGAGTAGGGATAGATTTGTGTGTCACTGTCTGTCTGACAGTAGGCCTCCTGGGGAGTGGACGTGGGCTGTATGTGTGTGCGTGGTGCGCTGGCCTCATTGGGTTATCCATTACAGCCTGTCCAGGAAGCCAATACGCTTTACTTCAACTTGAAAAACATTAACTTTCCCCTGGATAGCAAGCTAATTATGGCAGTGGAGCCCCCACATCCAACCCTTTCCTAGGCACACACCTGGGGAGTCAAGTCAGCGACAATGACAACAACTGATCAATGCATCAAGCTATAGATGATCGAAGGAGGGATTTAACTTATAATGCTGATGTCATTGGCTTTTTGTAGATTAAAGTAGATCAAGAGGAGATATTTGTCTATTCAATCAATGTCATTGTTCCAGCTATTAGCCTACCTTTATTGGCTTTGGATAAATATGTATAGAATAAATGAGAAAAATAATTTAGTGAATGGCACTGTCCCTTTCATCAACAACAAAGAAACACCCACATTTTTTTTTCTCATTCAGTTTTTTGAAGTGATATCATCATATCCATGGCATGTAGAGTTGTCCAGACCCAGACAATGATGAAGGAAACCGTCTGCTGCTTCTTTCAGACAGGAAGTCTACTTGTCAACTCTCTCCCAGTGTAAGAGACTTTGTTAGCGCTCCATTTATTCTTGCAGATGTTGAATCATGGCAGCGTCTTTGGTGGTATTTTGGGTAATTTAATGTGCCAGGGCGCCGTAGATCTAATTTAATTTGAACAGATACAGTTTTAGTAGGCAGCGGTGACATCACTTCCATCTCAGAGTGCATTCTTTGGCATCTGTGTCATCAGCCTAATTTTGTGGTTTAAACAGATGACTTATTGTAGTGGGACTAGTAGGAGCTCATTATCTGTCGCTTACAAATTATTATTAAGACCACTAGTGATGGATTTAGAACATTCTATTATGTGAGGTAAAACTGAAGCCTCTTCTTTAAAGGTACAGAGACATACACACACTCACACACACACACACACACACACACACACACACACACACACACACACACACACACACACACACACACACACACACACACACACACACACACACACACACACACACACACACACATTAAATATGAAAACACAAATTCATACGCACAAATATGCACAGAAAGCACAATTGCTCAATCAAGATTAAAGCACACAGCCACAGGAGGGGATGCAGTTTGGCCTGAGAAAGTAATAAAGTGTGTGAAAGCATGAAAAAGGGGCAACACGCAAAGTTCAAGAGCGAGGGTTAGATATTTACTTGACCGACAGTCATCTGATCTGATGCCATTATGCAAGAACCATGCGTGTTTTCAAGAAGAAATGAGAGGGGAGGGAGACAGAGACAGAGACTTGCGTATGCCATCAAACCCCCTTGGGGCGTCTGTGTTTTTTTGGCGTTCCAGAGCGATGCAACGAACAGGCCATGTGTATGACCATGACTCCTCGACACTGCCTCCCCTACTCGGCCACAGTTCAAGACCGAGGGTTGGGAAGCTCCCTTCGTCTTTGACACAATTTTCTCAATTTTCTGCTTGATTGTGATGGCAAACGTATGAAAGCATGCTCTGTGCGTTCTTCGAGGCCTGTTGCGTGGTTGAGTCCCCCTCACAGATGGCTCTGTGTCGACGGACGACTGCTTGCCCCAGTCTCCCACAGATGGAGGATGCAGAGGAGAAAATGGCAGCGCTGTTTGAAGGAAGAGCCTCCCGGTTTCTGGATTTGAAATGTCACATGTGAGAGAGTCAGAATAAACCAATTATGTTTCCAACACGTGTGTCAGTGTCATTTGGCACATAATATTAGAGAACTACATTGGGAACACATATCTTGCAGGAGCGAACGGTTTTAACATTGCTGTGGGTAAGAGCAGGCAGTCCAAAAATAAACACTGGGACACTCGGTGGACCGCTGCAGAGAACACAGTGGCTACGGAGGAAAGCACACATTGCCCACTCTGTCATGATACAAGGCTGGATTTAGATCAGCGAAATAACTCTTTTAAAGACCCAGGGAAACTAAAAGAAACAAAATAAAATAAAACAACTGGGCTAAACACACCACAGCTAACAACATGTTCTAAAATAATAAACCTTTTCCCTTTTTGCAATAGAATACCTTTAATTATTGCACAAGTATGAATGTAATTATGCACTGGTACATCATTTTGCTTCTTCTTAACGTCAGGTATGCATATATTTATTAATACACAGTAAAATAATGTGTTTTCCCTGCGGACGAGAAAAGACACAAAATCAATGGTCAATCTTACGACAATCAATCTAATGTTTGGGGTGTGGACGGGACCCAACACACACATTGCAGGAGTTTGCAGTAATGATCAGAAATCCACTGGGTGCAGGAACAGGATTAAGGAAAGTTCATTCATTAATTCATCTTCAACCGCTTGTCCCTGTCAGGGTTGCGGGGGGCTGGATCCGATCCCAGCTGACATCGGGTGTGAAGCGGGGTACACCCTGGACAGGACGCCAGTCTATCGCAGGGCACATAGAGACGCACAGAGACAGACAACCATTCACACCTACGGGCAATTTTAGAGTCATCAATGAACCTAAGTGTACCACACAAAGCTCTACGTGGCATCTCATGTTTGTTCCTTTTCTTTGGGTGCACACATGTTTCTATTTTCACTTGTTGCTATCCCAACACTAGCCAGTTTATGCTCATGTGAAATGGAGACATCAACGTTATCAAACACATCTGTTGATTTAGTTGCATTTTATTTCTAAAGAAAACAAACATGTTTTTTATGGGTGTGCCAGATTTATTAAGTGTTTTTGTATTTCACACTTCTGCACAGTTTTGAAATTCAACGGCACAATGAAATCTGATTCTGTTGTGTGATTGATGCTTCGCTGCCTTCGAGGTAAATTCCACCCTTGGATCCTTTTACAGTCATGAATCAACAATGTTCAATGTTTGGGTTATTATGGCATCAAGTGCTGTGGTTTATTTTGATCCTGAATCATCTCTGTCACCTTGTTATTTCCCATCAAACAACTAAACGCTGGGTACATCTGCTCCGAGAGTGGATGTCCTGTAAGATCTGCAATAGGCTCAATACAGACCTAAATTTCCTCACTTTACGACATTCGGAACCGAGGGGAGATACTAACTAAAGGCTTTTGGTGCAACTTCATCCTAGAGCCATGTAAAGTACAGTACGTATGGTTTACTGTGCCTAAACTACAAGCTTTAATTCATTCTTGACTTACATTGTTGCATCCACCCTTTCTTATATGACTATAGGACTTTATTACGGCCAACACTCATAGTGAAATCACTACACTTATTATCTGCTTAATGACAAATTCATCTGACATCTGCTATCAGATTTAGAGCGAAGACACTGGGGGCCTCTTTTTGGTTTTTAATTTGGAGCATTTTTCCCCTGGGGAAATCATTCTTTTTTGTCTCGTTCTCACCAGAGACTTCACTGCTGTTTTTTTTTAAGTTTACTAATAGTGCGGCACTACTGGGCTTATAAGGATGGTAGTCTTGTTTAGGAAGAAAGGAATGGAAGCAGATTGTTCATCATTTCACCCACGTGTGCGTTCGATGGGATTTCTGTAAGAAAAACAACTGCGATTTGGATATCAAGATGTGCATAAAGTGGTTTACACTTGTGAAAAAGTATTCTAATTATTGCAAAGATTTCCATTTTTAGATTTCCCTTTTTTATTAATTTTATCGCTTACCTCTATTTTTCTTCCATTCGCTCTCTCTTTCTCCATTTTTTCCCTCTCTCATCGCCAATAAAGTCTGACAGCTTCTCTCACGTTATTTCTTTACATCCACTTGGTCAGCGTATTTCCTGACCAACACTTTTCTCCTCCCTATCTACACCTACGGTTCTCCTTTCCCTATCCTCTCCCACCATTTCCCCCCGACCTAAACCACTGAAATGCTGCATCAGCAATTATCAAAGCTTGATGAATTTGGATTTAAAAATGGAGTATTGCCCAGAGACAAATTTATCCTATGAGAGGGGAAAGAATTCTGGCAGAGAACTTGGTGCGATCATCTTGGGTGCCTGAACAGACCGTAATTTGCATGAAAACACTTATCATTAGCATATTCAAGATTTATATATATATATGTAAAAGAAAATAAATGTAAATGCCATTTTTACTTCTCAATATGAGTGCAGAAAATTGTGACCTGTGTTGCCCACTTGCACGCACAAGCACCAGCGTACTGTACGGTTTCCATTAGTTTATAGAACAATCTGAAGGAAAGGAATGTGTCAAGTTTATTTAGATGTGCCCCCACCCCATCTCTATCTCTGCCTCTCACCACTGGAGGTAGGTAATTAGGAGTGAGTGTGTGGGGGTCGGGGATTTGGAGGGGAGGTGGGAGGTCCTATAATCTTTTGCTGAGAAGGCACCTTGTCCTCTCCCCTGTTTATAACATCATCAAAGTTGTGCCTCTGGGGGCCCCTAGCTTCGTTAATAATTTAGGTGCTCGCTGGCCTAGCTGGCTGAGGCAGGAAGCCCTTACTTATTGAGTTTGTAAACCATGTGATGATTTACGAGAACACCTTTGCATTCATCACGCTCATTAAATAAAATAAAATACTCACCGTCTCTTTCTCTGTGGCCGGCTTTAATCAAGAACATGGGGGTAAACAGTGCTTGTCTCCATCACATACAGTTACGCTTTGTCGGGTAGTTAGAGAGGGAGACAGTGGGGAAGAGATGCAGACAGGTAGACGGAACAGATGAGAGGTTGGGGGTCAAAAGGGAAAAGGCAAAAAATGATAGGGCGATGATAGGATACTGTGGTAAAACACTAAAATGAGGAGGAATGATGAAAGCAGAGAATAAGCAATAATGAAAAAAACATACACACCAGGCCAATTATAGCAACCTTTCGCTAAATATTATAATCTGCTGGTCAAATTGCATACTTTTGACCTGTTGATCTTTCCTTCTCGACCACAGTTACATAAACAGTTTGAAAACCTGCAATAAAATTTCCATATTTTATCCAGTCATTTATTATTCAACAATGTCTTTTGTAAATTAATTCCTCATCTAAAGGCAATAACGTATCCTAGAGTCTCCCTTACGATTGAATAAATGGGGTGGGTCACCCTGCCTTAAGCAGCTGCTAACCAACCTAAAATCATTTCATTAGTCTGCTGCGGCGGAAGGTGCTTTCACCCTGATGAGAATAAAATTCAGCTGGATCCTGTAATCGTCTGCCGTTAAAGAAGGTCATATTTAATAATACACAAAATGAAAATCAATATATATATGCACAGAGTATCTGCTTTCAGTAATATTTGGCATTCAAAGACCTGTGTTGGGTGAACCGTAGGAGAGAGTTTCAGTGCTGGAAGTTGGTATATTAAGGTTTCGCTTGGCAGCTAGCTTGGACATGGTGTGGAGGGTAAGTGCTTCACGCTCAGATGGTAGTCAAAGTGGGTTGTCTGACCTTCATACAGCACCTTACACCCCCGTTTAGCTTATGGAATTGATTGTGATATGGCATGGCAGAGCCCGAGCCAGGGGACTGTACACAGCAAGGGGCCGTAGAAATGGAAAATTTCTTCACCCCAGGATTTATGGCTTTTAGAAAGTTGCTTGCTGCATGTGGAGTGGATGATTGGACAGTGTCCGTGTGTGTGTGTGTGTGTGTGTGTGTGTGTGTGTGTGTGTGTGTGTGTGTGTGTGTGTGTGTGTGTGTGTGTGTGTAATTGAAACTGTGTATAAAAAGGAATATGTAGGAAAAGAGAGGCTGAAAAGGATATAAAAGCAGAAAAGGTGAGAAAAAGTTTGGAAAAAAGTGAGCGTAGGAGAGAGGAAGAGAGAGTGGCACAGAACAAGAGGGTTGGTATTAAGGGGGGAGGAGGACATGAGTGGCTTGGTGTCACCTCCATGTAATCATGTGCAAACAGTCTGTGACACCAGTGTAAGTGCAATATTTATTTATTTTGATTTATTATTTATTTATTTTCAGGAGATGTCTTGAACATGAACTAATCAAACATGTAATTTAGCACAATAACTGTCATTAGATAGAAGATTAACACTTAAATAATAAGCTCATAGTAAAGTAGCACCAGCATATACTTTTAGCCTTAATGCATTGGATGGTGCCAATGGTTTTACAATATTTATTTGAGTTTGAATTATGTTTTGAATCCCCCTAAAGGCAGGGCAGCTAAGGAGGTTTGTTTGTTTTACTGACTTGGCTGTTGTTTTAGAGTCAGTTAAGCCAAATTAACACCATTAGATCTCTTCTTTAAACACACATTATATTGTTTAAACCACATATAGCATGTTTGCTCAGGAAGCAACCATCCATCGAGACAATTATTGCGAATATATCCCAGGAAATTTTGAGAGTAAACATACAATTTTTCCCCTTCCTCGCCACGTTTATAAATCCACTTGATAGGCGGCTGTCCCAGTTTAGAGGCCCAAAAAGTTCACTTTCTTACTCTCTCTCTCTCTCTCGCTCTCTCTCTCTCTCTCTCTCTCTCTCTCTCTCTCTCTCTCTCTCTCTCTCTCTCTCTCTCTCTCTCTCTCTCTCTCTCTCTCCTGCTCTGTCTCTTTTTTCTGTGAGGATTTAGATGGTGTCACTCTAATGGGTTTTACAGTTTTTAAAGAGATTATACTTTGGGATTACTACCTGAGCAGGAGGGGTTTGGAAAAGTTCAGCAATGCCTTTGATGTCCTGGAGTGTAAACACAACCTAAGGCTACCTTGCAAGGAGGGGCCCCTGTTTTGTTATTCAGAGCCGTGGCCCTTAATTGTGGTCAGGACAAAAGGCGAAGGAAAAGGTAACATTTTTCTAAAAAGCGACAGGGGAGGGGTCCAGAGAAAGGTCAAGAAAGGCCATCATTTTGCATAATTGTGTAAACAACACCACACAGAGGTCTATTAAACACATCTTAAACATTTGCAAATTTTCAAAATGTCTTGGGGACATTTGTCTTCAAACGGCCATGTATATATACACATTGCTAAACCACTATCTGAAGCAATAACTTCTTTCAATAGAAGGATTACAAAGAAAACTCATGCGGACAGTTAATATAGTGTTTTAAATCATCCAAAACAAGCTATTGTGGGGAGTCATTACTTCTTCTGTACAAGAGTCAGGCAGCATTCAATGCTCTGCTTCCCTTCAATATTTAAAACTACGGCTCCACTGAGCCTAAGTGCAGAGATGGGGTTCTCTGTTGGTGTTATGGACATGTAAATAGGCCTTAATGTGTCCACAAGGCCCTCTAAAGGCAAATACCTCCACTCTCATTCACAGAGATGAGCTTCCTTCTGGTGCACACTGCACTGAGCTCTGCTCTGCTGTGACATTAGAATTAAAGTTAATGTCTGTTAACATACACTTGGGTAACATTTAATGCTTATGGTGAGACATTTGCATTACATACAGTAAGAAAAGCCAGGAAAAGTTCAGTAGATATTTAGTATATTGTATTTTATATCGTAATTATTACATTTTTATTTTATTACACGTTGTTTTAAAGGCCCCATAACATGCTCATTTTAAATGACATACATGGATTTGCGTTTTTTACTAGAACATGTTTACATGCTTAAATGTTAAAAAAAAACGTACTTTTCTCATACTGTCTGTCTGAATATACCTGTATTTACACTGTCTGAAAGACTCCAAGAAAGCCCAGTTTGCTGTTATTGGTCAGCATTTCCGGGTCTTCTGCATCTGCTCTCTTGGCTTAGCTTGGCTGTGCACTGTCATTGCAGCCGGGGAATGACTGTAACAGCACTGTAGAGGCACTATATACCTATAATTGTGACATCACAACCGTGCAAAAGTCCTGACGGCAGTTTTAAAGGCACAGTTTCTGAATACAGGCTGTGTGCATTTCTCTGTGGATTGAGTGTTTTGTTATATTCATTAAAGACATGGAAATCACACTTTTTACCATATGGGACCTTTAACTTTACAATTACGGAAAAAGGCTTTCTGTCTCGTGCACACAACCTCTATATGACATAGGGTATTGCACAGTAACTAAATCTTGTCCGGCATATACACTCTCCTCTTGACAAGAATAAATGTGTTATCGAAAATATATCACACCACAGAAAGGAAAAACAGCAAACAAAGACATGGAAAAGAGTGAAAGGCAGAGGAGAGACAAGAAAAACAGCATGTTGTGACAGTTATAAGCCCTATTACCTTTGATTCTGAGTGGCTTTCCTGCTCTGTCAAAAAAGAAAAGGCAAATCAATATTGTCATTCACAACTTCAGATTAAACTCTCCTTGCTTTTACTGCCTCTATGTTCTTTTTTGGGCCATTCAATCTGCCGTAACAGTGACAAACACATCTCAATCGATTGTTGGTGAGATCAGCGAATTAACAAGTGGAATGCTTTTTTTCCCCTCTCTCCCTTTGTTTTTTCCTCCAAAATGGGCAGGGAGTGAAGCAATGGAGCAAAACGCATAAAAGACGGCAGTCATCAACAAACACAATAAAACCCTGATCTAGAAACTACTTTCCAAGGCGAGGGAGTATTGCCGTGCAAATGTTTTTGCAATTTAGAGTCAGTTGCCACAAACCACTAAATGCCCTTAAATAGTACTGTGCAGTTAAGGTTTTCAACAGAAAAGTAGTTCCAGTGCTTTATGTGGGGCCAGACATGGGAATCATTAAAAAAAAAAAAAGAAGATGCGGGTTGAAAAGCAAACACAAAGTAAGTATTGAAAATATCCTCCCCGATTCATGCCAGACATTCGCATGTATCGACAATGTGGCTTTAATAGATCCTCATTGTTCCTCACGGCATCTGCAGAGATGTAAACAAAAGTCAGCAGTGTCTCTGCCACATGGACTATCCACATGTGTTTCCGTAACAGATCAAGTGCGCTGGCATCCCAGAGTTCTTTCCTAAATCCTAAGTAATGCTGATACAAAGACACAGCTTGCAACGGCAAGGAGAGGCACACTTGGCACGCACATGATTCGGTCCAGAACAAGTGAGGTGGAGGGGGTTTGGGTGGGGTGGGATGATTAGGTAGGCCCTTTAAAGCTGTCAGCTGCAAAAAATGACAAAGTTGAGGACGGGCGATGGAGGGCAGCTCGGCACGAAACGCTCTTAGACATATCTGTTGTCTAAGGCAGCGCCAAGGTAGATTATGGCACGGCTTTAGTACGTGAATGTGTCATGGGATAGGCTCCAAAGGGAGGATGCTGCTTTTGGGTGTGAGAGGTGCAGGTCGGGGTCACAGGTTCACATTCTGAGTGGATCAGCATCATTGCACGCTCAAGTGCTGCAGTAATACTCTGGTCCAATCAGGTAAAGAAAGGAACACAGATCCTCCTCCTCAGCGCTAACTTAATGACTCCAAACCCAATCTGCAGCTACACGTCTTAGAGAAGAATAGAAGTATTTAGTTGTTGGATAGAAACCGATGACTGCAGCTTTGAAAGAGTCGTGCAGGGGGTTTAGAGGATCATTCCTGTTGTTTTTTTTCCACCCATGACTTTTTGACCTGAGAGTGGTCAGAGAACCAGGTAAAACTGGATTGTAGAGAGAGCCATTAAGACACACAGGTAGAGCTGATTCGAAACGACAAAGAGTCAAAGGGTCACTAGTAGCTCATTTCAGTTTCAGGAGTTTTTCAGTGAAATAGTTTGAAGGTGATTCGACCAGAAGTTACGTAACATGTCTGACGCCCTCATTAGGCTAATGTTTGAAATTTCAATTAACAAGCCAGATGATTCTCAGGCCAATAAAACATCTGACTGCGAATATGAAAACAGGATTTATCTGTCAAAAGCATGCCAGGCAGAGATGCCCTTGTGTGTGTGTGTGTATACGTGTGTGATTACTTGCATATGCCTCCATGGGACATCATGAGCATGAATTTGTATATACGTATGTGAGTGTGTGTAGTAAGTGAGCACATGTGCACTTTAATGTGGCACACAGTAAGATTCTCTGAACTCACCTAGCGGTTCATTTCTCCTCTTCCAGCTTTAGGAGCAGGGGTCACACATCAAAGCGGCCAATGATGATTGAATGAGAAAGGTCTCCTTCTTAAGAGCCTGCCCGAGCCTGCTCCCCTGGATTTAGACACTTAGCAAAGGGATAAACAAAAAGCACTGGATTTTACTTCCCGGACACGCAATCAGAAACACACACACATACACACACACACAGCTATAGCACTCTTCACTGCCGGTGTGCATATATCACGGCATGTGCATGTAAAGACACATGTGCACTCTTGCCGATCTGCACACATAACTATAAAAGAGAATGCAATACCAGTCTACTTTGTAGTGTCAGCAATAAGTCCAATTTTTTTATATAAGCGTAAAGCTGACTACGATTTTCTCTGTTTTATTTCATTCATAGCAATAGCCTGTGGAAAGATTGTACTTCACCTCCCAGCGCTGCCCTGTATAACCAGTCATGTCCTATCCACCACTGACCAGAGCCGCTGGAGCCGCTTGAAGGTGAAAAGTCACAAAGGCGGAAAGTTGTTGAAAAAGACTAATGAGCATTTCTCATTCACTGCCATCAAGATAAAACAACCCTCTATTGCAGTTTCATCCCATTTTAGAATAAAATAGAGACTTTTGAAAAATGCTGCTGAACGTGATTTAGGTTGAAAACTCCAAGATTGACATTTAAGACTTTTGAAAATGATGTTGCCCACCTTTGCTTCCTGATTGTATGTTATCAGTCACGACGTGTCCTGATTCATCCCGTGACCCTTTTCTGGAAGAATCAGCCTCAACTACCAGTGGTTAATTCAACACGGATAATGAATTACAGGTGTTGTTGACCTTTTTGTCGGTGCTAGCAGCTGTTGTGCAGTTACATTCTGCATCTTATAATGCAACTACTTCCTACATGAACAACAGGCAAGCCATTATTCGAAAGATTTGTGTCAATCTCTGTGTCCAGCGGCGTTATGATCAGCGGCGTTAAGCGGTGCTTAACCGCTTGTGAGGACGGAGATCGTTTTCATTTGAAACCGTAAATGATCTCCGTGTAGTCTAAGTTATCTGGATCTGCTTCACTCCTCGGTGAAGCACAAAGAGGCGCAAAAAGGTATCACAAAGCTTCATTATGAACTACACGCTTTTTGCTTGTTTCTGCTTTCCAAAAGCAATATGCACATTAGAATCCAGTATATAATGTAAGATGGTGGGAATTCACCACTTCAGTTCAGCAGATGTTTTACGGATGCAAAGCGTTATAAAATGTGTATAAGCGTATAAAATAAAAGCACAAATTCTCTACTAAATGAATACTATATGTACTTTTAAGAGATCATATGTGCGTGTTCATGCTTTCCATGTCTTGTGTTTTGATTGGGATTTAAACAGGGGCAGCAGCAGATGTGACTGTCAGATGTTAATAAGTTGCAGAGTAATAAGATGCAGCATTGATATATAGGGAAACTGCACACTCACTTGTGGCAGGTGTGCTGCTGTGGGGTCGCTGATAAGTATCACCCAAAGAACAAAAGACGACAGTTATAGGATCAAGGCAAGTCTCTCACTTGGATTCTCACGCACAAAACATGTATGCACCAATATTGGTGTAAAGTGTGACTGACACACAGGAAATTATACAGATTACCACTCATGTACACACACACAAGCACGCACACACAACAAGGTGTGTCCTCTTTGCAGTGATGTTAAAGTAGCCAGGTATTTATGCTCCTGCTTGGCTTATCAGATTTCAGTATCTCCCTTAAGGCGCTGTAACACAAAAAGATAGATAGCCATCCAGGCATGACCTAAGACACACACACGCACACACACGCACACACACGTACACACACGCACACACACGCACACACACGCACACACAGTAGATAGATGACAACCTAGGCACGACGTCAGACATCCTCACTGTTTACCTTCTTGTAAAAAATGAGATTGAACAGAAGCATGAACAGAACAACTCTTGTGGTTTTGTGACTTGTGATTTTAAAGCTGCTGAATTATTTTAAAGTATATATGCATGTGCCTGTTTGTTTACATAAGTTTCTGTTTTAACCCACAATGAATGGTTCAGTGTGTGTTTATTCTTTACATGTAGGCATGTATTGTTTTTTTCCAGTCTGCGTTCTACAAATTCATTGACTTGCAGTTGACATGGGAACGCTTCAGTTGCCTTTGCTGTATCTTACCAAGACATATAAATGGCCCTGAAGCCTAACAGCCTGCGTGGCCTCTGTAGCTCCATTATCAGCAATCCTGGAATATCTCTACGGCAAACTGAGCTAGAGATACATAGCATCGCGGCAGACTGATCATTTCAATTACAGTAATCTGTCCGCGTATTGTTTGCAATAAGAAACGGTTTGAAAAAGTTGATCAGATCAGCACTGATGGTGCATTTTCTGTATATGTCAGGATATGTGTGTGGTGGTGGGAGGTTAGAATTTAAGTGAGGACAACCGTACAGCGCTACACGACATGTCTTTCTTTTTGTTTCTGCGGGAGAAGTTGAACTCTGAGCTGTCTCCTCACATTTTTCTCACACTTTCTGGGATGCCTGGTCCCTGTCCTGGTTTTTAAAAAGAAATGTATGTAAATCCTGATAATTAAGCAGCGTGCATGACAGTTATTCATGCTGTTGTTGTTGCAGAGCCAGGTGAGCCAGGCTTCACCTGGCTGATAGCATCTGATTTCACATCAACTCTGCCTCCAGGCTCTGAGGCGTCACCACCGTTTATTTAACTCTAATCATTTTAAGGCATCTTCTCTTTACCATCATCACTAAAGGATAGATAGAAGGAGATTGAAAGAAAATAGAGCTAAAAAAAAGCCCTGACTGAAAGAGAGAAAGAGAGAGATATAGAAATGTGTATCTATAGAGGGATGAGGCACACCTTCATATCCCAAATTCTAGGTTTATTTTTCTTCTTTCGTATAGTTTAATTTTTTCTCAGAAAATGTTTCCTTTACCCAAAAGTGGTTCAGACATACAACACACTGGGACAGTAATATGATGATGGGGTTTGTAGTGGGTGAAAGGTCAAATAATGTAGGTGACAGCTTGGACTTTGAAGTTTCGCAGCAGGTAGCTCTCCACTTCCCCCTCCTTCTTCATCCTCCCTCAGGCTCGGTCTCTTCACCCTTTCTCTGTCAATCCGTCTTTTTCAGTCTTAATACATATTTCTCCCCCATTCCATCTCTTTCTCTCTGAATATCTACTCATCCTGCCTGAGTAAGTAGAATTACTTGAGTTGCCTTACACCAACAGATGAAAGTAAGGTTCACACAATTCAGTCCATTCTACACAACGCTTCATTTAATTTGTAATGCAAATTTACCCAATTTCAAAATTCCTTATTTGCATTCTAATCAAATTGCTACTTGAAATGTCCCAAATTATGCTCATTTTCAGGTTCATATTTATGTCTGTCTGCAGTTCTACTCATTCATATTTTCCACCTTGTCAGTGTGTGCCATGATTCAAGCATGTACTACACCCTGTCACTTTTTAGCTGCAGAAAACAACACTTTTTTGGGAGAGTTACAACCTTAGCGAGAAATAGATTGTTTAGTGAAAACACTCTGAAAGAGCTTCGTTGCCTGAGGGATGGAACTGAGACGTGTATGCGGCCCCCCACAGTCAGTCCAAGGCACACTAAAGAATATATGCACATGCACACACATTTGTATATGCACAAATGTCCAAGTCACATCTGTAATATGTGTGAATGTACTTGCACTCAAGTGTGCACACTACACACTCTCAAAGTCTCACCCACGACAGTTTTCAGATCAGTTCCTTTGCAGCACTTCCAAAGTGTCCCTAGAGTGCCGGGAATGCACTGCACGGTGTCATCTGAAGAGCAGACATTTGTACCCGTTACTCCTTCACTCAAGCTGTGAAGCTACCATTTCTAGTAGTTCCCCAGGTGTGTGTATGTGTGTGAGAGAGAAAAGGGGAAAGTAACAGAAAGTTAATGTAAAAGAAGAGGAAGATAGATGATGGGTACAGATAGAGGGAGACAGAGAAAGGGGAAAAGAAGACTGATTAACCAGTGATTGTGTTCTAAACATGAATCCTCACTATTTCGGGAAAAACCCCTTTAAAAAATGGATCGATACATCTAAGCAAAAAAACACTTTTACCTCTAAATATATGAATGTGTGTTGCATGGGAGAACATTTTAAGTGTTTTATTACAGCAATTTATTAAATGTTCATGTAACTTAATGTTTTAATTATTTTTTCCCTGAAATGTTGAAAATGTACTAACTGATGGTTGGCACCCACTCATGTTAATAGTATGCTCTCCTACACCAAAAGGCCTTTGATCCTCGCCTCATAAAGTGATGTTCTCCATCACAAAAGAGTAAGAATCACATGACTGGTGGTCATTTCTCTCATTAGACTACTGTGAGACTCGTTTTGGATCTGGATGCCAAATGTATTGATAAATTCCAAGATGAAACGAATGTTTTGATTGTTGACTTTTCATCCAAATGAGCATGTGGTGGAATCACAGCAGTAAATATTAAATGTCTTTTCATGAAAAAACATCTCCCAAATGTTACAGCAGCAACTTGCTTGACCCCTCGCCCAGGAGCTCTCTCATTCATGTGTTTCAAGTTGCCCTCACATTGGACCCACTAATGGGTCCTCTTTCTCTCTCTCTCCCTCGCTCTCTCCCCACGCTGTGCTCTCGCTAATGGACAGATGGCATCCCATTGTTTACTGGGCCAAGGTACAATGCCTTATCGGCCATAGCAGCGGAAACTGGGCTAGCGTTTCTGCTTGACCCAGCTTAAATCTGCCTCCTAAAAACAGGAGGAGGGGAAGAAAGGGGAGGGAGGAAGGGTAGAAGAGTGGCCGGCCAATGGAGAAAAAAAAAATCTGATATTATTTCTGGCCCTCTGTTTACACCTCTTTGACCCTGGAGTGTGTGTATTTCTGTGTGTGTGTGTGTGTGTGTGTGTCTCTGTGTGTGTGTGTATTGTGATGGTCAAACCCTCCCCCTCTATTTTCCCCTCCTCACCTCCCGGTAATCGAGTGAGCTGTGACAGCCCCCATCATATATCTTCACACAAACACACACACACACATACACAAACACACACTTACACATACACAAGCCTTGGGGCTAAAGGTGATTTCTTGATGATGGGAGGCAATCAGCTCACAGCCAATCAGTAATGAGGGTTAATCAGCTGATCGATCGGAGAAGAGGGGCGCTGTGGCCGCACTCTCTGCTTCACTATGACTTCACTGTTTATTGAGGATTTTGTTGAACAAATGAGGATGACTTATATCGGTCACAATGCAATATGTGAATATAAAACTGATTTAGATAAGGGACGCTCAAATGGTCGGTAAAAACAAACAAAAAAACATACAAAGAGAAAATAAAGCTCATTGTCAAATGAAAGATCCCAAACAAAAACATTTAATTTTCATAGAGCCACAGCCAGATTAACAGTATCAGGGTGTAAAAGATAAGTGATACGCACATTAGCCAAAAGCCTGCAAGAACCAGAGGGTGCACAACTGATAATCCATTAGATCTGTAATGTTTAGCTTTGTTTCATTTTCTTCGTTGGGAACATCACTGATGTTTTGTTTCAGCATGGCTGTGATGTCTTTTTCTTACAGTTTCTGCAGGTGGGGCAGGTTTTATCTGTGCAACCTCAGTTATAACTACTCATGCTAACTATACAGTTACATGCATTACAATATGTTAACTATGAACCCATAAACTAAACTTCAGAATTTAGCATACTGTCAACTAAAGGTTTGGGACACATGTTATTGTGGGACTTGAAATTCTAGTCAGCTGAATTCTCAGTTCTGCTGTATTGGTGCAGCTGCCCAAAAGAGCGACTTGTACATCAGTTCATTTACATGCAGTTTAAAAACCTGATTATATTTGAATTAAGGCAATACTCCGGTTTTTCAAACGCCATGTAAACACTGTACCCAGGGTAAAGTCGGAGTTCTCATACCCCGATTAACAGACCTAGATAACTCCTTCAGTAATCGGAGCATTCATGCATGTAAACAGTGTATCTGGAGTAATATCAGGTTACATGTCTGTCCATGCTCCGTGAGTTATAAACCCCCCTCCCCACTTCACGGCAGTGACTTTTTGACCCGGGAATAGAATAGATCTGGAAGCCGAACGATCCACGGCGCCGAAACACTTGAAAAAACGCAAGTGTTACCTTTAAACCGAGGGAGGACGTCACCACGGCAAGTAACAGCACTACCAAGAAGACCCATTTCGGTTGTAATTCTGTCAAAAAGTCGGCCATTTTTCCCCCAGTTTCCAACTTGTTGTGATTTTGACCGTGAAAAAAAGCCATATTCAGACCAGCTGTATGTTGGCGGAGCCACCAACTGTACTGGAGGTCAAGATACTCGCCTCTCATGTAAACGGGGTGAACTTCAGTAACCCAATTATTCTCTTAACCGGGGAAAGACCATTTTCGGGTTACTGCTGAGCATGTAAACGCACTGACTGAGGGCCCCTGTTTCAGCCGCTCCTCCCCTCCTTTTAACCCCTGAGGGCCTGAGACCTGGGGAACTTTTAATTATCTGCAGCCCCAGCTCTCCTCTCCACTGGCCGCTGAATGGTCAACAGGCTTTTTACTACTTACTGAAGCATCAGTGCCTGAATAATAATAGAAAACAATGTCAGCGTTCAGGGAGAAGTGTCCAAGGGGGGCCTATAGGCTGAGAGAGAGAGAGATAGACACAAAGACAGAGATAGGGGTATCATTAGATAAGCCTGTCGGTTAATTAGCCCTGCTTCAGGAGGAGGGGACCCCCCTCCTGATGCCAAGAATGGCCATCAGGCGTTATCCGTGGTCACCTATTTTTTATGGTCCTTTTGCAGTCTCCACTGACGAGGTTGTTAAGCAGCATGGAGGGCATATGGTGCCAGGATGGAAACACACTGTTGTCAGTCACTTGCACATTGACAGGGGGAAAAAGTTTTTTACGTAGTTGCAGAGGCGGGACTGAAGATGTCTCGCTCCAGCTGCTCAACTTTGCTGTGGACTTTAAAACCAGATCCCCCTGAGTGATGATGGAGGTGTTCGTGTTCAGGTTAGCTGTGTGGGATGTCCTGAGAGCTGATGACACAGACTGCCGATTCACAAGATGTATAGTGTATTAGAAGAGGCAAAGACAACTGACAGAAACTGTGCTCTGAGAGAGGTTGATGTTGATGGTTTATTTAGATATCATTTTCTTGCATTTTAAGGGTCACTAAAAAGCATATTTACCCACTTAATCCATTCAGATAATTTTTGTCTGATTTTGCAAGGTTTTACTATAATTTCTTTACTAACAGAATGAGGAAGACAGACGGTTTGGCAGTGAGATCTTATCACGTGTACGTTTTTTTTACTAGAAAGAGACGTGAGAGCGTTTTTTCAAATGAATTTTCTGATTGTTTTAAGTATAAAAAGCAAAATACCATTCAACAACAACAATTGTGTATGAGTGGCAGCATACGTCTGTGGCAGAAATCCCAAAACCTTTTCAAAAACCAAGAGCTCTCATTCAATAATCATTCAGTAATTGTCAGTTTGAGTTTGTGAAAGTATGCTTCCACAAGCCAGAATTTCTTCTCAAAAACCAGAAGTTGACTTCACCAAATGAACACATATCAACATACAAGAAAAAAAAAATCCCTCCCAAAGAGGATGGGAAAGAGCCATACATAATGCATTAATTCAGCTGAATACATATTAAGAGCTCTGAACACTCCTACCTTGTTTTGCACTCTCTTGCCAACTATTTGCATCGCATTGGATGGTGCTCATTTAGTATTTATATTACTGTATGCACTGACTTTTGTACAGTCAGTTCATAATAGTCCACTTTTTTCCAATTAATCACATACGATTTTTTTCTATTTTGCCTGCAGCTTATTCAGGGAGACTCACAATAGTAAGCAAGGGCCCATACATCAAACACAACTTCTTTCTTTCTCAATCAGACTCTCTTGTTCTTTTCTTTTTTTTTTATATCATATACAACCCTTCATTTTCTCTGCACTCTTTTTTTTATTTCCGTCCTTCCTTTTCTACCTCCCTCTGTGAGATTTTTGCCCTTTACCACCACCTTCTGCACTTTTTATTCTATCCAGTACCTCATCCATCCATTCCCCAAACCCTCACTCATACTTTACCATCGCCTCTTCACCCCCCCCTCTCTCTCAGTGGTGGCTGGGCAGGCCGAGCCCTGGGGCAAGAGAAGCAGCGCCCAGATCTGTTCTGTGTTGTGTGACTAGTTATTTTTATCTCAAGTCACTTTCTAGACCCAAACAGCTCCTTCTCCATCCCCCATGTCTTTTTTTTTCATTTGAAATTTTTTCTCTCGTTTTTGGCACGGGTCCTAGTTTACTCACTGTACTGTATTTATGTCTAACAAGCAGTGCAAGATAAGACGAGTGGGCAGTGTTTGTGTGCATACAAGCCTGTGTGAGTATGTGCATGTGTGTGTGTGAGTGTGTGTGTGTGTGTGTGTGTGTGTGTGTGTGTGTGTGTGTGTGTGTGTGTGTGTGTGTGTGTGTGTGTGTGTGTGTGTGTGTGTGTGTGTGTGTGTAAGATGATTCAACTTGCGTTTTGTCATTCATGTTGACATGCATAAACACAAACCTGCTCTCTCTGCTGGTAAATGGATAAATGTTCCTGAAAATCACAGAAAAGAAAAGACAAACACCTCAGGTGATGACTGCTGATCACTGGAATTGAAACTAATCAAATGTCACAAGTATATTTAAAATAAAGATATGCCTTGTGAGTCTGCCCCATTGTCCATAATACAGTTTCAGAAAATAAGTATATCAGCATGTTAGTACAACTTCCATGTTGTACTAACATGCAACATTTTGTGAACATCAGCCTTTCTGGAAAACACCTTGGAGACTTGTCCTGGAGAGTTCTGGGCATGTTGGTTAGAGCAAAATATGTTGCCAGAAAAGAGGACACACACACACACACACACACACACACACACACACACACACACACACGGTCTGCTCTTCAGGAGGAAGCCCATTGTGCAGAGAGAAGATCGATGGAGGGGTCAAGCCATGTCAGAAGAGGTAAAGCAGAAACAAGCAGAAGATTGTTTTCTGCGTCTCTCTCTCTCCTCCGCTGTCTAGAGACCCCGCTGGTCAGTGCTTTGTGCCAGAGTACAACCTTTCAGCTCAGGGAGAAGACACTGTTCCTTTGCAACTACAACTTCTTTTTGTGCAAATGTAATCTGCAAATATCAAAAATATATGTATCAGCAAACTGATTTATTAATTTTAAATCAAACTGATGCCTAAATGTGCAGTATGTTTCGAGTACAATGTGATGAATGTACCTTCACCGGTTGAATTCCCTCTACTGCTATTTTTCTTGTTTTAGAACAAACAGATATACAGTATATATATAAGGTTTCAGTTGCATACACTGCATTATACCTGGATTATTTTTACAGCAGTGTTCTTTTAGAGAATGACCACAATGACTGAAAAGATGAGGGTGTGGGAGAAAGTTACACATAGTACTAGTATTCCATGAGCCAAACAGTGGGTGGTAAAAGATTAATAACATACTAGAAACCAACAACCCGTTCTCATCTGAACTCATCACATATCACCCTTTGATGTCACTTGTTAATGCACTGGAGAGCCCTGGGCGTCAAACGCGTGACTCTCAACCACGGTCACTGTTTTAAACACATTATTTTAAATGTTCTGAATTCTCACAGAACTACACGGTTAGGTTCAGACAACAAAACCACTTGGTGTTAAGAAAAGATCGTGGGTGGGGTTAAACTAAGAGTGTTTGTAATGTATCTACATTGACGCAGAGGACCCACAGGACATGACCAAGACACAAACTACAGTTTCCTGGGTGATGTGTATTCCGGGGTGTTTCAAAAATACATGTAACAAGGAAACATCTACTTAATCTACATGGACTAATATTTGCAAATATGATGATGTGTAAATAACACTGAATATTAGTGAGTAATAATAGGACTTTAAACACACAGCACACACGTGCTCTCTTTATCAAAACTGTTCACCCCTGCTGTCTCTTGCTGTTATTAGCCATCAGCTGTTATTTTCGGATGCTGGCCCCAACTGATAAGTGTGGGAAAAGAGCATGTGGTTCTCCACACCACTCCTCCAACCTCACCCACAATGGTCTACTTTGTCTACCTCACCTCCCTCCTGCCTTGTCTTGGAGGCTACATAGGGTTGGCATTGTGCTTAATAAAGTTACAGTGGCCCTAGGACGTCTGACTTCCCATAGCAAAAACGAGCACATCAGGGGCGTAACAAGCTTGGACAAAAGACCACAACTGCCACTTTGCCACAGCCAGATCAAGTGTAGCTCAGCAGGACTATGAACAAAACTGGCTAGTAAGCTATGAAATGCAATTATCATTTAAAAGTCCAGTAGCATGTTGAATTTCTGATGTATTCAAAATAGAGGTCTGGAGGGCAGATCATTGACATAGCTGATGAGTTCACCCTGGCTGGCACCAAACCAAGCTAATGATTAGTCTGGGCTTTTTTGAATGACGCAACAGTCCTCACGTGCCCTGGGTCAAATCTTTCGGATGAGGGTTAAGGGGGCGAGGAGCTGCAGAGATGCTAGATGTAGGACTATACAAGGTGATGAAAGTTGGTTTAACTAAACAAGATAAAAGAGTCTTAATGAAAGGGTGCAGGCTAATATGCTTAGCATTATTTATTAAGCTGCAGAGGAGCTCTTTCAATGAAACTTACAACATAAGACAACGGAAGAAAGGGCAATGGTGTGTGGAGCATTGACGATGATGGATTGGGTCGGGGTCAGGGTAAGCAGATTGATTCAAGACCAACCTGTGGCTCATTTACCTACATTTGCTAGAAAAGGGCTTTTTTATGATGTCGTCTTGTTACACAGACGACTTATAGAGATATATAGCTTGACTGTATTGAAATGTTCTGTTCTTTAATCGCCACTTTCCCATATGATCCTTCCATTTCATACACTTTAATATAACTTTTATACACTACTTAGATACCCTCACAGTTTCTACCTGCTTAACTACTTACTAAATCGTAAATTCCATTAACTGATCAGCTGACATTGTTCAGCTATTTGTGCCACTAGTATTCTCTGTTTCTGTAGAAACTATCTATGTGAAAAAATATAACACAACATTAAGTGACTTTTTTACATTTTTCTTATTGTTGTCATTATCCTTGTGACTCATTCATACCTCATTAATTAGGTATCATGTACAGTCTTGGTACACGTCTCGCCCTAAGACATAGTTTGCCTGCTACCCATAGCCACTGCTATCTTGCTTATGTCACAGCCAGCACATGGCCAGCTCCTGACTGATGGCATGCTCACTTTTCCCAGAGCTGCTGAGTCCCCTGGTAGTCTCAGCCCGACAACCCCCCAACCCCCTGCCACAGCGCTCCCTCGGGGTGACACCACCAGAGTATGTGTATGTAAGTGTGTTAATGTGTGTGTACTGTATCTCCCCTGTGCAGGTAGCTAACTGTGACAGCTCAGGAGGACCCCCTTGGGAAGATCTCCATCCGCCAGACCCCAAGGGACGGGGCGTGGGGGGTCTAAAATATAGGTGGATAGGCCAGCCAGCGAGGGATTTCAGAATTGAGGTGAGTTCCCCCGTGACTTGTCCACAAACACCATTCTCCCTACCCAGGCTCTGTCCCCGACATACAGAATTGTGTGTGTGTGTGTGTCTACATACAAATTGATTGGTGGTCCTGGTTTATTCTGAATGCACAGACACAGAGTGCATACGAATGCTGGGCGACAGCTGCCTGCTAATGGTAAGGAGGTCAAGATCTGACAAGTGCATGATAAATGGCTGCTTGATCCTCTACTTCCCGCTTCCATTTGGTCCGTATGAGGCTCTGTGGCTGGGTGGCTGTGACCACAGTCATTTATTTAGAGGGTTTGGTAACATTCTAATTCTCTGATGAAATAGCTTATACAAAGTTATTAATCTTAATACTCTATGCAGGGCTGTGCACTGCTGACAATACAGCAATGTGGTGATCATGCAACCTAAGAAAACTTGTAACTCAAAATTGCCAAAAGGAACCATGTTGCTAGACAACAACATCAACATTGGACACTTATGTTATGTTGATTATGCTTATGTGATTACTAGGGGTTATGTGCCAATTTTAATGCTTTCTTCATACCTAAACATTGAAACTACTTTATGGCTGTTATGGTTAGGGAAAGTCTGTGAAGTCGAGAAAAAAAACTATGATTAAGGTTGACATTCGATGTCAATTCAATTCAATTATAAGGTGTGGAATCATCCAATATGGACGTAATTCCCTTTATACTGGGCTGCCCCAAACTATTGTTATAGAGGATTATGGCTTAAAGCACTAAAATAATAAACATTAAAAAGGCAGTACCCATTGGGATACCAGTCTTATCTCTATATAATGTAATAATTATACAATGATATAATTGGTCACACAGGACTCAGGATTTTTCCTGATATAGGGGCTTGAACCAAAAGGGTAGCCTTTGCTGCCTAATAACAGACGCATATTTTTATAGTACACTTTCATGAAATAAGGTCTTATGCTCCCTGATACCTGTGCATAGACAGGTGGTGATTTGATAGCTGTACTCAAACTGCCAAGCATTATAGCAGGTGTTTGCAGGATTCTTAGTAGCTCCCATGTGCCTGAACATGCCTTGGCTTAAAATGACAGTAAGTGTGCATTCAGGGGACGGATCAAGGCGGATTTGCACGCACGCTCTTGAAAACTTTTTTTATCTTTCCAGACAGACATACTTGGTGTGGATGTTGAAGGGAATGGGAGGGGAAGACACTTTTGTGCTGTCTGGTCCTCTAGCCAACCACACAATTTGAGTCAGACGGTTAACTTGGTCATGGAAACATTCCTACTCATGTGTCACAAGATGGCAAGACCTCCCCAATATTGCGCTTGCGTTGCCAAGGAAGCCTATTAAGAAAACTCTACGACAAGGCAACACTAACAAGATTCTCTTCCTCTTGACTCTTCTTGTCAGGGCTGCCCTTTATCACCCTTGGTGGTTTTTATGAAGGGAGGCCTATCTTTGGACTATCATTTGACATCATGTACACATTCCTCCTACCAGATGCTCCCTTGTGATATGCTGTGTGTGTGTCCCCCCTTGCTATTTGACTCAATGGGCTGCTTTCTTCCTTTGTAGCCCCCTCCCCTCACTTCACCACACACACAAACATATAGGCCATGTCAGCCACAAAGTCCATTCAGCTGATGGAGACTACTGGCTGAGGGGTAAAAAGCCACCACATGATAGTGGGTCCAGCCCCTCGCAGAAAACCACCTTTTCTGTCTGAGGGGGTTAACAGACAATGCTTTGTGGACCATATAGAGGGAGTCTACCCCTTCTATTAAAGGCACTGACGCCCAGCTGCTTAAGCACGTCGGCCAAACTATGGGCCATTGTTCCACGCATGCCTGCTTTAGTCACATCCCTTCCTCGATAGGCCTCCAGTGATGATCAATGGCCAGGCCCTGCTGGACTGGCCGAGTGTCTGTGGCACCCCACAGGTCTTCATACTGGGCCCACTCATCTTGTGACTGATCGCCTGTCACTCTCCACCCTCTCCACACCCCTGGCCTGGAAGAGGCACTCGTCCTGTCCCCTCAATTAAACCCACACAGCAGGTCATAGACTCCGTGTTACTGGTTGCTGGCTTTGTCAGACCACATGGAAACCACAAGCTGCATTATTTTTTTTTTATTTCTCGACGGTGAGGTACAGTTTTTATTGGCTGAGTTTGCAGGATATAGGTGTACCAGTTCTGATGTTTTTCATCCTGTCTCCTTTTTACGACAGCCTTTAAAAGGCTAATGTCTGTCATCTCATCTGTTTGGTGCAATTAAATTCCTCTTTTAGTGGTATTGAGAGAAGGCCTCAGCTAACACGTCCATCAGAAGAAGAGCTTCGTATAGGAGACATGCTCAGTTAGACCGCATGGTCATAAAGGTTATATTAATGGTTTATGTACCACACTGCAGCATTGTTAATGGCAAATGGCATTTACTGGGTGCTGCAGAGGAAGGCCATTCAATCCAGTGTATGGTTTATCTATCATGTCAAGAGCTCAATAAAAAAAGCCTTCAGTAATATCAAAGAAGACTCAACACAAAGGCTCTACCCCTGGGCTAGGTTTAAACCTTCTCTTGTGTTCTATGTAACAAATGAATAGTTTATATTTTCAAAATCCGTCTGAAATTAATCAAATTTAATTCCTCTTTGCGGCGTGCCTAAGTACATGCACACGGACACATAGACACAAACACACCACGGTATGTCTGTGTGTGCACACACAAGGCAACAAAGCGATCCCTACACAGTGAAACAAACCCTATTAAAAGAATTTCAGGGGTCGTTTCAAATCTGGCTCTGTGAAATAGCTCACGCCTGAACCAGCGACTGATTTCATGTGCCTTTCTTGATTGTTTGGTGTCCCTTTATCGGCGATGATGTCATCAAAGCGAGTCCACACACCACAGCAGCACCTCGCATGGCTTTACAGTTAAGCAATCCCCACTATGCTGGCTGAATGCTGGAGAGGATAACGATAATGATGATGGAGGTTATCGTGGAGTAATTACTGTGCATGGAGGATTCCGTGCAGTGTGAATGAGTAAAACACCCAAGCGAGAGAGAATGAAAGAGGGAATAAGGAAGAAACACTGGAGGGGAGGAGGCGTGAGGGAGTTGTATCTCTTAATGTGTCGCTTGATTGAAGTGCGTAAGGTTCTGAGCTAATTACATCCAGAACCACAGCCTAGGAACAGATGCCACACTTGTGCATCAATAAATGCTTATAAGTAACTTATTTAGGGCTGCCTGCCATGCAAGGAAATGGCATGACTTAAAGCACAAGCGCCCGGGGGCTATTCCCCAGCTCTTTGTCTTGTCATCCTGCATCTTTTAAATCTATTCACCGCTTCAAAACAACACAGGCAGACAGCAGGGCAGGCAGAAAAAAAAGAGAAGAGGAAGAAAAAAAAGATACAAATATTCACACTTTGCAGACAGTATTATGTTTGCCATTTGGGTTGTCTGGCATCAAAGAAATGCTGTCTTCTCTTAGATTTGTGAGCGGTAAAGGAGTGGTGAGAGCACTGTTTTTAAGGCCAAGCTCCCGTTTGATGAAATGCAGCTGTTCTTTAAAGTTTTAAGATAAATATGTTTTGACTTGAGTGTAGAGAGATACATTAGCTTGACAAGTCGGTGCTATGTTTTGTTTAACTGTTGGTGTGATAAACAGTATGCTGGGCCTAAATGCCTGAAAGTTGTGTATTGTCAAAAAAATAAAGATTCCTTCCTGCTTTACGAAGTTGTGAACACAAGAGTGGCTTTGTTGTTTTTTCTCACAGAACATACGTTGACATGCTGTCATCTTTACTGACCGGTTTGAATGACAGATTCAGACAGACAGCTTGACAATTCCACACATATAGAACAATCAATGCCAGACCTTAGCTTTCTGCAAAGATAACAGGCAATTAGTGCCACAGCCATAGAGCTTTGCTATTCAGCATTCCACAATTTATTTCAACGTCTGCTCTGAATTGTTTTAGGTTCATCCTGGTGGTGCGTGGTACTCAATGTAACTTGTTTTTTTGCGTTCTGTATTCATCTTTAATTCCTGTGTCACTTCACTATCACCTGATACTTCATTCAAATCGGACGGAAAGAGACAATGACTGCATACAACGGTGCTCACATTCTTGTAACTTTTTCTGTGTGCACTCATGCTCTCGATTGTGCATGTGCATGTGCATGTTTACGGCAGCACGCTAGTGATCCTTGCCCCACTCACAAAGCTATTTAAAGCAGCAAAGCTGGAAAATCAACTGTGTGTAACATTAAGGGCCCCTGCACATTCCCAAGGATTTGCATAGAGAGAGAAGGAGCTTCTTCACTCATTACTGTCTCTGCTACACGTAAGATGTAAGATGGCCAAAGTCCCTGGTAATTCTGGTTTGTTCCGAGCAACCTGCATGACTGACCAGAGCTAGAAACACTGCAGTGTTTAACATAAAAATGCTTACGCTTGAGAGGAAAAAGCATTCCCCTCCCTTGACTATTTGTTCCCTCTTTTTGAATGTGAGAAGCTGTTTTGCAATTGATGATTGTCCCAAAGAATAATTAGACAGGCTTGCATTTTTCATGAGATTAATTCATGGCTTTCTAATGTGCATTTTGTAACCTCACACTGCATATATTCTGCGCCATATTAACATATTTGAAATATGTATGATCTTTAAGGAATATGCCATGTGTTAGGCCCTGCACCGTGGGTTTAATCATGTAAAAGCAGAACGCATATGGCCCAGTTTGTTTTGTAATATTAATATAATAAGCTTAGAAATAAGTTTGTGATGGAATTTTCACGTTCATCGTAGGCACATCATATTTGCAACAATATCCCCTGCCAAAACCTGCACATAGATAAGCATGCATACATTGAAAATAAAGATTCAGATGCAAAATATTTACGGTTTGTATGTACTTGTATATGTGTTTGTGTGCAGTTGCATTTGAGCACACAAGCCTGTTTGCGTTATTGTTCGTGCACACAAACATACTGTGTGCAATTAGTAGGTGTACTTATGAACTGTCATCCCCTGTGTGGACAAACAAGGAGATGGACGGTGTAGAAAAGGGGGAGAGGTGGTGGAGGACGAGGTGGTGGTAGAGTCTGCAAAACATAGCTAACTTTTCCATGACATCACTCATCTGGTATTAACGCGTCGCCCTGCTTTCCTCTCCTCTCCAATGCCACCCAAATGCGAATAATACAGCAGAGAGAGCATGTTGCTTTTTTATAGGGGCTCCAAGTGGCCTGCTGCCAAAACTTTTGCTTTGCATTTCCTCCCAGGGCTAATTTATCACCTCCTTTTCTCACCCATTCTTCTTGAGGTTTGCAAGGATGGACTCATACACTGCACTTTACCCCGTCTTTGTTATTCAGGCTGATTTTGTGAATGAAGGTGGCAGAAATTAGATTTTTAGCCTCACAATCTAACCCCCTTAGAAGGTGAGAGTGAAAGCTGTGTGCCATGTTTAATCATCGCTATGTACGTTCTTCCCAATAACAAAATAATAAATACTGGATGTAGAGTCTACAGAAACAGCATCTGCATTTTCGTTAACACTCTATTAAGTCAATCTATGAAATGAAAAACCGATGTATGAAACCCTTTAAACTGTCAAGTTATCAGACTTGAGGCGTCATTAGTGACAAAGCAGCTGGAACATACTTTCTCACTGTGTGGAGTGAGTCTTTAAAACCATGCACAGTATGTGATGAATACAAAAAAAATAGAAATCCAAGGTGTCTGTTTCCACCCCAGGGGCAGGAGGTGGAGGTGAGCAGCTCTGTAGCGAGGTACAATATTTTAATGCTTTAGAAATTACAGCTCACTATTTGTCGACTTGTTTGGGCAGTGAACAAACACTCGTGGCATATATCCCTCCTAGCCCCACCTCTCTCCTCCACCCACAGCTGCAACCACCACCCCCGATCGTTTTGATCTAATTTCCTCTTTTTTTTCTTCTTCCTTTACCTTTCCTGCTGAAATTGATTTCTGCTTGTTTGGTTTGGCAGTAATAAGATCAACAGTAGGATCATGTTTCAATGGCATACTACCTTGAACCCCAGGCAAATGATTTGTCCAAACTTAATAATGGAAATACTTAGGATGTATTGGGAGATGTAAACAGTAGTTGTAATAAAACAGTGCCGGAAGGTGAGGGCTCCTTTAAGTTGCAAAGCCTTTCCACTTATGTTGGCCGTACACACCTCAGGCTCTTCCCAAACACTACGAATAAAATGTATCCCCATTTAGCCTGGCGAAAAGTCACCCAATAAAAGCTATTTAACTGGAGTACGGTCTGGAGCGTGGCATGTTCAGCCCGCTGCAAAGTTTGACCGCCAATGACAAAGCTGTCAACACAACAGGAGGCAGCTAATGCTCCACTACACAGACAATTAGTATCAGCCTGTCACACACCCAAACAGACAATGCTAAAGTCCCACTTTATACTTGCTGTAATGCTACAGTGCTGTTTCTCCTCTACCAACAGTGATTAACCAGAAAATTCCAGAGCAGTAAAATGGAGGAGGAAACATTTTTCATATACCTGTATTTCTTCTGTGACAGGAAGCACAAAGAAACAAAGGGATTTGTACAAGTAGTATTGCTACTCTTGAGGTAGTTTTGTTTCTCCTCTGTGTGAACTGTTACACCCCTTATAAGTTTGCATGCAACTTAATATTACACTAATATTCCGAATATGAAAATATTCTGAATATGATACAAGCCGTGTGAAGAGCATATGTTGTTTGAATTAGGCCTTATTCCAAATGTAGCATTTTCCTATAATACCTATAGGATATGCAGTTATTATGCAGGTTTTGGGAGCATTCTTTGCTAATGTATACTGCGCTTATTTTTATACGCGTTTCAATGGCATTTTTTAACGTTTTTGCCTACAGCTCTGTGCGTTGTGCACAAAGTCTACCATTTGTAAGGCTGGAGTATAGATTCATGCCCAAAAGAAATGCTATATTTCTTGCTGGAAGGAGAAACACACCTACTTGTAAACATTATGAATGACTTGGATATTTAAACTGGTTTTTGTATATGTGCAAATGTCGCAACGCCGACCTTTTCGAGAAGGTTTTTGAAGGAATGAAAGAGCTATGTTAACACCGTGGAAAACAATAAAAAAAAAAAATCCTTTCTGGTGGCTGCATGTTAATATTAATGGAGTTTAGTGGAAATATTATCTTATTTGGAATAAAGTTTAAATATGTTAAAAAAAAATTTAAAAAAAAAATTTTTTTAATAATAAAATTTTATTTAATAAAAAAAAAATAAAAAATTTAAAATTTTTTTTTTTTTAAAAATTTTTTAAAATTTTTGAATTTTTTTAAAATAAAAATTATTATAATTTTTTTTTTAATTTTTTAAAAATATTTTATTTTAAAAAAATTAAAATTATTATTTTTAAAAATTTTATTAATTTTTTTATTTTTTTAATAAAAAAAAAAAAAAATAAAAAAAAAATTATTTTTTAATAATAATTGAATTGTTAAAAAAAAATTACAAATAACAAAAATTAAAAAAAAATTTTAAATATAAAAAATTAAAAATTTATATCATAATTAAAAAAATTTTTTTATATTTTATATTTTTTTAAATATAAAAAAAAAAAAAAAAAATTTTAAAAATTAAAAAAAAAATTTTTTTTTTAATTTTAAAAAAATATTAGATATTTTTGTTTAAAATTTTAAAAAAATAATTTTAAAAAAAAAAATTAAAAAAATTTTATAAAAAAATATTTCTTTATAAAAAAACAATGTGATTGAGGAGCGTCCAGGGCACAGAAAGTTCCTGCAGCTGCACTTTGTGGCTCTATTGACTCAAAATAGACAGATTCACGCTGTGTTTAGTAATGTATCATACCCACTATTTTCTGCCGCACGGAGTCCTTGTGACCAGGCCACAGAATCAAGATAAAAACTTTATGGCTGCTAAGAGTTCTTAATAAAATTTCTCGCTCAGACACACAGATTCCAACACAGACAGGAATTGAAAAACTTGTCTCAAGCATATGTGTGGACTCAAATACATAAATGAAAAAGTGCAAACACAATCTCGCCCCCTAGCCCACATCGCAATGTTCTTCGAAAATTGTCTCTCCACACACAAAGACCCCAATGAACCAAAAAGTCTCTCCTGCCTGTAGAAAATGGATTAAACAAAAGGAAATACCAACTCTCATTTGTTCTCATGATGACTTTAAACTCCTGTTTCTTGCCATGAGTGACACGAATGAGAGAAAATCAGCCGGGAGATGTTTGAACCACTTTGTACTCTTGCAGTTGGGACAGTGTCATGACTTCTGTGCCCTTCATGGCAGTTTTAATGTTCATGCAGCACTAATTTTTCTGCCTCTGTGGTGAGGAACCAATAAAAAGAGGCTTAGTTAGTCAGTCATAACAAGGAAAATAGTCATCATTCAGTTGCAAAAGGGCCAGTGTTTCTTTTCAGGCCTTTTTTTTTTTTTTTCTAACTCCAAGACCAAACAGGAAGAAAGTATAAACCATGTGATTCGAAGTTGTCATCGACTGAGCTGTTTCATTTTTTTAACCCTTGGTCGGTCGAGTCGAAATGGAAACTCTGAAAGTTGGTGGAAATAAACAGCAGGCGGACTCGTAAAACACCTGTTTGCAGTATGGAGGCCTGAAAGCAGGAGTTGTTAATAGCCAGCCATAAATCGCTCACTCCATTGTTCTGTCACCAAGTTGCAGGCCTGCATTTCTCTGTGGGATTCATGAGGTAAAACTTTGTTGAAAAGTAACCCCCCCCCCCCCACACACACACACACACACACACACACCCACACACACACTTTGACATCAACCATTTTAAAGCATCAATCGCCAGTCACACCATACATACCTTTGAAACTGGAACTCCCGAGCCGTGATCTTACCCAAACACACAAATCGCCTTTTGAATTTCAACTTCTTTGCAAGTCATTTGGTTTTCTTCACATAATCTACGTCAAAACATTTCATTTGAATACAAAATTGCTGCCTTCTTTTTTTCTTCCTATTTGACTATAGTGTTAATCAGTCACGGCCATTTAACGGACGCTTTTTGGTGGAATGCTGATATTGAGATTAACGTTTGCACAGAAAATCACGGTGATTTATCAGAATTCAGCTGCTGTTGACCTTTTGTGAGGACTCGGGAGTGCCAGCAGAGAGGGGTCTTTTTCCTAATCAGTCTTTTGACAACAAACACAAGCTGTTTGGGGCCACAGAAAGCATTGAAGGTGTGTGAGTGTGTGTGATGGGTGCATTCATGTCTGTGTCACCTGGACAGGCTGAGTAAATCCCCCACCCCTTTTTTTTTAAATAGACATGTGGACGTCTCCGCTGTCTCATTGATACAAACCACAAGTCTGGCAAACAAAGGAGGAGGCAGAGAAATTGCAGGCGAGGGGGTGGGAGAAGGGCAGTTGCCACAGACAAGCCTGGACGGGACAGGAGGGAGACCTCTGGCCTTCCACCAGTCGTCCCTCACAGTCTCCTCGGACGGGAGGGATCAGCTGACTGTAACAATCTGCACAAAGACGGCAGGAGGAGCAGAGGGAGGAGAGCTGAACACCTGAGATCAGATCTGCTGATCACTTGCCTGCAGTAAAGGGTCAACTATGCATTCATGAGCCAAGCCTCCATTGTGAGAGAAAAACATCAAGGGGTTAAAGAAAAAATAGAAAAAGCTACATTTGTGTCTCTCATTTGGTGTGTGATGTTTTGCTTTTTTGTTCTTTCTTGCTGTTCATTAGCTTAAAAACAACAACAAGTGAATTTGATACGTTATTGTTCCGATGCAGTTTTTCATTGTAAAATGTATTCAAATGTTAATTTTATTCATTAGAAATTGGATTTTAAAAGTGTCAGGTGTGAAAAATATGAGACCACAATGAGTCCTGCTAAATGCTAAGTATAGAGGGTACACTTGTGCTTTAAATGGTGGACAGAAAGATTAAAAATGAAGAGACAAGGGCCACACCAGCTTTTTTACATTCTCTGTCTAGTTAATGTTGGGAGGCTCTAATAAAAAGCCACCATGTGCCAATTGAGCGCCTACAATTAACAGATTAGAGTGATAAAGAGGTTGCATGGCTGCAAGGCACGGGGCCGCCTCCACGGGCCCTCAGGGCTCCACGATGGGCAGGAGCAAGAGGAGGAGGAGGAGGCGTGGGGGGGGTGAACTACTGATGAAGGGCCTAGATAATCTCTTCCTCCCTCCTCCTCTCTCTCCCTCTCTTTCCCTTACCCTCCTCCCCTCTCACTTCTCCTCCCCTCTCCCCCGACGCCCCACCCCACCCAATCCCTCGTACTCTGTGCCCTGGAGCACCTTTTCGCAAATACCTGCTCAATATTCTAGTTGGGGGTGCAGCAGCGGTGGTGGTGGTGGTGGTGGTGGTGGTGGGGCATGTGGTGTGTCTGCAGAGGGGAGATACAACACACAAAAAAGCCCCTTGAAACAAAAAGCGGAACATCTGCTAAAGCGATTGCGAGGTAAATATGTTTGACAATTATTGTTTACAGTGACAGTGGTAACAGTTTCAAGACCCAAATCAAAACCCCAGCATTTCCCTATTTGCAGTGAAACAGATGGGCCTACAGCGATCCATTAGCAACCTGTCAAAAGCTTTATTCTCAACTTACTTTTATGTCTTTGCTTCTTTGCTGTGTGACTGAGGAGAAGCACTATTTGGGCATAATGATTATTATCTATTTGCTCATAAATCAGATACGTACAGCTCATTGTGTATATTATTTTTTTTGTCTTGCTCTTTCTTTACTTTCTTCTTCTGCCAGTGTTTACTGTTCAAGGAGACTTGCTTGCATCCACATTTGTTTCTCCCTCTCCACATATTATTGTATTATTGATGGAAATACACTCTACGTTGCACTTGAAAGAACCTGCATAACGATTTTTCACTGCTTGTTGTTTTTGTTTGTTTGCTTCGGCAGTGAAATCTAATACATTTGGGGCATTTGTTATTTGTGTGAGTGAGATTATTCAACGATACAAATTATTAACAAGTTGCCTCTTTTATCCTGCTATCTGTATTCTCACGCTACCTTGAGAAATCAGCATGAGCAATTATGACAGAGCATGCAAAGCAAGGACTTTGAATGATGTGAGGATCCAAATCAAATCAATTGGCAGTAGTTTTGGACCAAGGGAGGTGCCCTGTGAGACCTTTTCCTCCATTTTCATATTATTTTACACATGCATGAAATACACCAAACTAAACTGAAGGTCCCATATTGTAAAAAAAAGTCAGATTTGTGTCTTTTACACATTTTTTGGATCATAAAGCAAGTCGAGGTGCTTTATAAATACTATGAAAGTATCAAAATGCTCAATTCAGAGAGAAATGAACACACCCAGATATCACAACCATACTATACATAGATAAAAGGTGCAGCTACAGTGCTGTTAAAGTCATTCCCTGGCTGCAATGATGGTGCAGAGACGCCAAGAGCGCAGATGTGAAAGACCAGGAAATGCTGACCAATCAGAGCCAACTGGGCTTTTTCAGGAGGAGGGCTTAAAGAAAAATAATGTGTTTCTTGAACATTAAAGCATGTACACGAGATCGTGCGAAACATGAGATCACATGAAAATCCATCTTGTCAGGCTGTAAGTAATGTGTTTGTGTTCAGATCAAAAATTAACTGACCAGTCAGGGTCCTGTATGGAGCTACTGGCAGCTGAGGGGGTATGAAGGAGCAGTGGGGTAATGACTCCTAAAGAGGTTAGCTTAGATGCTGCAATTGCATCAGTTATATCAGAGTTGGAGAGGTTGTTTTTTTTCATTGAGAAAAGAGAACAATACTGAAGTTTTTTCTCCAATCCAATTTTTTATTTTATTTATTCAACCTTTATTTAACCGTATTTAATCATCTTCCAGGTAGGTTTTAAAAACGTCTGCCATCTGACAGGCAGTTTATATGTAAACATGTTCTAGTAGAAACTCAATTACAGGTATGACCCTTAAAATTAGAACAATATGGGACCTTTAAGAACACCTCATGCTACAGCACGAGGAAGCAAGTTAATTCAGCTGCTTAAGAACAGAATGTGTATGTGTGTGTGTGTGTGCACACATCAACATGCATGTGTCTGTCACTGTCTGTGACTGTACATCAACAAAGACTAAGGCGTTATCTCCTGCTACCCCTGTCACCATTTTCCCCCAACACTGTACTGCTCTAAATAAGCTCAATCAAATAATGTGTTGGGAATAATTAACCCCAGAGCCCCCATTGGTTCTAATTGGCACCTATTAGAGAGCTGTATGATTCCTTGATAAACACAGAGGAGAGAGAGCGAATGGCAGCAGTGGTGGTGGGCGGAGGTTTGATTGGTAAGCAAAGTGCGGGAGCGATGCATACCGGGGGTAACCAACATTTAATTATCAATGAGGTTTTCGCAACACTTTAGTGAGGCCCCGGGCATCGTTTCCTTCAGTAGTAGTAATGGGCTCTTTTTAATGGAACTTGTGTTAAACACGGTGCTGCCACTGCAAAGCTTTGGCGTTCAGCCCCAGCCCTTAGTTGTGGCTGCTTTAATTTAGGTGACTACTGAAAGAAGACGGAGCTCATTTGGGTTACACACTTTTGAGAGTGTGTACCAGGGTCATGGAGGGAGATAAAGAGGGTGCCCATGGTGAATTCACATCGGCGGCATTTACGTTTTCTCATTTGTATCTGCTTCTTCAGGACTAGGAAAATGATTCATCTATTCAGGTTGCATCAAAGAGGTTCAAAATGGTCTGCCAGTTAACTACACTTGTCCCTCTAATAAAGGAAAGGCCAAATTCTTCTTTCTATCTAAAGTATTTTAAATCGTTGTATAATTTTTGACTTGCTGCAACAAATGAGCCACGCTGTGTTAAATGACTTGTGGTTGAATGTCACTATATACTCCGCCCGCTGTCACCAAAGTCATTAATGTGGTTTCCCAATAAGACCAGTGAGAACTTTATGACATGTCATTGCATTTCTCAACTAAACAACCTCTACTTATCCTATATTTGACCCATTTGTTTACACCGTAGAGTCAGAAATACTTTCTTGGGCTATTTTTGGATGTGTGTTTCACTTCAGCAGGTCATGAACTGGCTGTCATAATGCTTTTTACTTTTAACATTGGGAGTTCAAAGTAACATCCAACCTCTGTTACAGATTATTTATGACCAATTTTTTTCGGTGTGGAAACTAAATCAAGGATGTGAGGTCTTTATTGTGAAGGGCTTTAGGTGATGCTAACGCTCAAAGTTTTAAAGTGTGTTTTCTGTCATGTGCTGTGCTTTCGCTCACTAAGGCCTAGTCCTAAAATAAAATCGCATATAAAAAAATTCCTGTGTGTGAATTTGCTTTTCCCTTCCTTAGTTCAAAAAAATCTCTGTCAGAATTAAAATGCGAAAACATAACGAAGCGCTGTCAAGAGCATGCCAAACCAACAGGCAGCGATCTAACCCTAAAGCCATGGTGGCCAATCATGTAAAGAAGAAGAAGAAAAAAGATGTTGGCCTGTTATGTGTAAAAAAACATCTTGTTAGCAAGGTTAGAACCACAATTATTTTGGTCATGTCCACCATTGCACGAAATTTTGCCTCATTTTTAACACCTTACAATTGAGATAAAGACAAACATTCTGACAGAGCAAGTCAGCACTGAAAGCAGATTTTTATTTTAAATGTTCACCCAGGCCAGAGTTTTCTGAAAGATCCATTGTCAGTGACCCAAAGCTCCTTTTGCATGTGGATAAACGGCCAAAACGCATTTTTTTAAAAAGCAATTTTTTTTTTTTTTTAAATACCCTGTACGTGAGGTCAAGGCCTTAATAAAACAATGAAAATTACATTTTTTTTTGAGAAAATAAATTTTAATTGAAAACTCTTGTAAAATAAATTAAGCAGTTTTGGTTGACATAAATGTAAAAAGTTTAAGAACCAAAGAAACCTTGAGTTTACACTGAACATCTACTCTGCCCTTACTAGAACAATAGGATTACTAGCTGTGTCAAGACGTTACCTACATTGAAAAATGAGAAAGCTAATATTACTTATAAGCAAAGGTGTCATTATCCCAGCTGATTAAAATACTTTATATTTCATTTACTTTTAAGAAGGCTACATACATACATATATATATGTATATGTGGGAGGGTTGAGGGACTGAGTTGGGTTTTGGCCTTCATCCGAGGCCTGAGGCTTGATCCTCCTCTTCCACAGCACTTGCATTGGGACCAACGCAGGGGAAAATGGGCTCGGGGCAGAGCCAAGCCCAAGTCTGACCCAGTTTTCTGGGGGTTTCTGATAGCAGCCGGCTGGGAGTCTCAGGGTAACCCTCCATCAACACCAGTTCCTGTAATCTGGCCTAGCATGTGCCAATCAAGCCGAACACGATGACAAGCTCATGATGACACGGCCATCGTCCTCTCTCTTCTCTTTGCTGCCTGGACATCTCAAACACAAGAAAACATCCCAGTGATTATGGCATTTCAGTGTCAACTGGCATGTTGAGTTTGGCCAGAACCTTGAGATTGACAATGGAGAGACAACATGTTTGTGAGCTTTGCAAAGTTTATTGGGAAAGGTTGAGGTTTTTGGCACACGAGTGTTCGGTGGTATTAGATGAAATTTATTCGTGGAAGCAAACCATCAGATCACATTTACATCCATGAAGCTTCCAAAAACCCAGAGTGAAAAATACTCCTTTTTGTCATAGATTCCAAAAAGAAATGCACTTGTAACTTTAAATGTACTAAAAGGCAAACTTCAACCATATTAAAACATTGTCAGAAAATACGTTTCATATTAACAAAACCTCATGGAAGAAACTTTTTTCCTCCATTTTTGAAAATGGTCTTTTCCATTTTTCCAGCTGTCAGTGGGGAATCCTTTTTCTGGACACATGTAAGCATACTGGGAAAAGGAAAGAGAGAGAGAGGGGGGGGGGGGGAGAGAGAAAGAGAGAGAGAGATAGTAAGTATGAGAAACAGAGGGAGAGAGAGCAGCACATCTGACAATCCACTGGCATGAAAGTGAGCCCCTCAAGCTAACAAATTCAGAGGGAAAATTACAGTTTTGCGCGTTTGTGTCAATATGCATGTCAAAAGGTAATTGGGAAATTGTTCTGCAATGTCAAGTCCTGTTGGCAGTGTTTAGCCTGTGGTAAGATCAAAACCATTTCTTCACAGAGCCTTCGAGAGGCCAGACCAAGCTCTCTAACTCTCTCAACCATACAAGACTCTCCTTTAAGCTAATAATGTGGCTGTTTATCATTTAAGTGTTGTGCATTATTTTTAGATGCTCACAGGATCTTCTGAAAAAATGACAAATTATTGTGTTGTACTATCTGCACTGTCATGAACAATTAATACGTCCATGAGATCAGTTAAACAAACATCCAGTGAAGACTGACGCTGTCTAAAATGTTTTTTCTTCTCAGATGTTTAAGGGATCACTCGTAACTTTTTTGTTTCGTTAGTAAATGCAATGAAGTCAGTCATGTTTGTGTAGACTTTGCAATGTTAAGAATGCATGTCGTTGCATCTGGTGTTTCTGAAGTGCCATATGATTGACACAAGCAGAGGTAAAGCTTGATCATATCATTTGAAGGAGATTATTTTCTCTTGGGGATTATAATTCTTAAATTTTTTAACTAATCCTAACCCAATCTTAGACAAAGTAATATGTATTTCCCAAAATGTAACCAAATGGATAGTCATGTCATCATTTTTATGTGAAATAGGGAAATAAGAAAGGACTGTTTTCCTATTGTAACACCACCATGAGGATACAACAACATTACTAACCTTGCACCTTCACTTAAATGTTATTTTGGCACTTGTTATTCATTCATTTAAATTTCCAAATGCCTGTTTAAGTTAGTAAAAGGTTTCCTCTAACACAAGCGTCCCCATATCCAAAGGTGCCCAAAATAAAAGTCCCATTAGTTTTAGTTTCAGCAAAGACTTCCTTCTGACAATAGCCTGAATGCTGTTTCACGGGCTTTTCCACTCTGTTATGTGTGGAATTTTAGTTTAAACAATGAAACCATGTAATTATTTAGCATGGCAGAAAGTGCAAAGATCCTGAAAACAGCTGAGTACTGAAATTACAAAGATCATAATATTTCATAATCTATATAATAATCTAATCTATTAAAAGCCCAAACTCTAACATGACTTTTGTAAATTCCCCTTTTTCATTTGAAGGTTTTCAGTGCTAAACAGTAGGCCTCCATGTTTATCTATAGGGTTAGGGTAATGATTTGGTCATGGTCCGGCCTGGCTCGGTCACACTTCTGCATGCATATACAAATAATAGTCATTCATGTCAAGCATATAAGTCATAGTGTAGAGAACAGCCTCAGACATTGTGTGATCGCAGGAGAGCTGGCTTGAAACTGGCTCATGACCTTTTTCACCTGCCACAGCCCTCTCTCTTTCTCCATCCCTCAGTCACTCTTCACTGTATGCTGTTCAAACACATGACAACCATTATTGTGAGAAATGTAAGAGAAACAAAAAAAGTAAATCCAATGAGTGAAAAAGAACAACATGCCATTATTTTTTATTTATTCAGTGGCAGTGCTGATCAAGGACACGGGTCATGACTCTTCACATGCATTGGCCTACACACCAACACCAGTACAGGAATTGCAGAGGGTCCTTTAGAGTTGGATTTGTTTTATTCTCCATTTAGAGTAAAGCAGATATTTATGTTTAAGCAGTATAAGTCCATTGAAATATTTTTATGGAAATATCTACTTGCAATACCAAAAGAACCAACAGCAAAATATATTTTCTTTTAAAAATAGCTACATTTGTGATGATTTAGCATCAAACAAAAGTCTCCTCTCCCTTTACATCAAAGAATAAATATTATAGTACTTCATAAGTGTTTATTCCTGCTGGATGACGTTAAAACCGTCTTTCCTGAAGGCAGAAGCAAACCCATATGGACAGAATGGGCCCTATCACCTGGCATTAGAGTTTTAGGACCCTATCAGCGTGGAAGCTCCAGGGAAAGAGGTCCAAAGTATGTGTCTCATTTCTTTATGAATGTCTTCTTCTTCTTCTTCTTCTTCTTCTTCTTCTTCTTCTTCTTCTTCTTCTTCTTCTTCTTCTTTTATCTTGGAAAGCAAATAGACATTTTTGAAGGAACATATATCTTCTGTTATTCTAAGAACAGACATTTGGACATTTCCCCCTAAAATATGTATGTTTTTTTGAGCAGCTGAATAAAAAAACAGACAAAATGTGTTGGAGTAAGAAAAAAAAATAGGAAGCAACTTTACGAAAAAATGGCTGCAACTTCAGGTAAGTTTAAAGTGATCTGGAGGCCCTTTGTGATGTAGTACATATACTATTATATTCCTCTGTTTGTTTTGGTAGGCCTCTATATATTTAAATTGTATAGTCTTGTTTAGTGTGATTCCCGTTTGTTTCTGTTTTTATCAGTATCTACTTCTTAACGTTTTGTGATGTATTCAGGCGAGATATGACACATCTTTGTCATTCGATGTTTATATATAATAATTATATAATAATAATATATATCATATTTTTATTATACCATTAACAATATTATTATTACTATTCTTGTTATCATTATTATTATTAATAATATTATTATTAGTAGTAGTAGTAGTATTGTTGTTGTTGTTGTTGTTATTATTATTGAAGTTTTGTTCAGGGTTTAAAGATAGATAAATACAGAATTAAATGCCCAACAACAGCAACTCACAGAAAGAATGAAAGACAAACAGAATGGGAAAAAGCGAGGGATGGGGAAAGAGAGAGAGAGAGGGACGGGGGGGGGGTATACCAATCGTTAAAGGGCCAAGCCAGTGAGTTGATTAGGTTCTGGAGAGAGAGGAGCTGCTGCGGCTTTCTTTGCGCACAGACAGAGTATAAGTCCTTTATCATGGGGAGGCACCGGCGTGGCCCCGAGCTATTGCTGGCCTGAAGCAAAGTACCAGAGAGAAGAAAAAAAGAGGGAGGAAAAAAAAAAAGAAAGGAAGGGTGGGGGTCTATCATCAAACTTCATAATAACGCTTGGGGTTTGCCACAGCTGCGCAGTGACCCTTTTATTTTGCTGTGATGGAACAGATAGCTCACTATGAAATAGTGTGAAATTATCATGTCTATTAATTCAGTCAGACATCCACGGCTCTCGCTGCTACCCCTCCCAGCCGCCCCAACTCTCTCTGACTTATGCCATTCCTTATCCGTGGAAATATGTGATTTCCCTGCAAATGCTCCATTTTACTCGAGTGATTTTTTTCCCAACGTCGATTCACAGAAAATAAGGCAAAAGGACGGCACGGGGTGGGTGTCTGTGTGTTCAGAACCCAACACGGGCCGATGTGCACTTTCGTTTACTTTCTACACGTGCAGAAGAACCGGTCTGTGTTTGTACATTCATCACAGGGACACGGACAGTTGTGTTACCTTATCGAATGATCACCTTTCTATAATGCATCCAATCATTTGAAGCCAGGTAGCAAAACGGGCTGACACGGACTGTTTGTCCACCTGCTTTCATGCACCAACATTTTTTCAAATATCCCAATTTTTTTCACACATGTTCAATTCATATTTATTAAAATTAAACTACGTTAAATTCAGAAAGTGGGTCTTTTCTATTGACTATTATTATTGTTATCATATTATTATTATAAAATACACCTAATAATAATAATACTAATACTTATTATTATTTATAATAATAATAAAGAGTAGCTAAAGCTTACTTAACGAAGTCTACAGATCATGTCATGTTTCTAACAAGATATTACAGCCATTGCTCTGCAGAAATCTAAACAACTTGTAATCTGTTATGTCAACTTTCTGGTTGGACGACCAAGTGGGTTCCCCCTTCTTGACTCAATAGTGGTTGGTGTTTGGAATCTGTTGACGTTGTAAAAAAAATAAATATATAAAATAGTCCGAGACAAAAGTCACCAAACGACATTTTCATTATGTAGTCACTGCTCATGCGACCGTTTTGCCAATAAAGCCTGCCAACGTGGTGCACTGTCAATATTAATGAAGACGGTGCTCCAAATGTGGTGACCTGACAGCAACGACAACATAAGGGGGATTTAAAAAACGCTTTTTTAGAGGATGTGGCTGTGTGCTTATGAAGCGTGAGGGTCTGGTTTGATAAAAGGTCTGGGGTTTGATACAGAGAGAGAGAGGGAGAGAGAGAGAGAGAGAGAGAGAGAGAGAGAGAGAGAGAGAGAGAGAGAGTTAGTTGATTGAAATGGCGTGTGCCTGGCTGACGGGAGCCAGTGAGGGACAAAGCCCCTGCGAAGCCACGGCCACTCGAGCAATTATTCCTCCACGCTGCATTTGGATTAGTGCAATGGAAAGAAGCATATGTTTGGCCCGGGGCGACACTCCCCCCTGGCTGACTGCAGAGGATGCAGGGAGAAACAGAGAGAGGGAGGGAGAGAGAGAGAGAGAGAGAGAGAGAGAGAGGAGAGAGAGAGAGAGAGAGAGAGAGAGAGAGAGAGAGAGAGAGAGAGAGAGAGAGAGAGAGAGAGAGAGAATGACTAAAACTAGAATATAAACTGCATTAACCAAGTGGGACAACATTAACACAATTTTAAGCCGCTCTTTTTCCATATATTTCAGGGACACACAAGCCCATGAAATTGGCAGACCTCACTGCTTGATAGGTGACTGCAGGATAACAATGATCCCTAACAAATGCTGTCACAGCCACAAACGTTGCTCAGTGTTTATAAAGCCTTGATTCAAAGTGAGAAATAGAAACAATGAAAAAAAAATTGTGTGTGTGTGTGTGTGTGTGTGTGTGTGTGTGTGTGTGTGTGTGTGTGTGTGTGTGTGTGTGTGTGTGTGTGTGTGTGCGTGTACGTGCGTGCGTGCAAACGGGAGCACGTGTCCCTCCCTGCAGATGTCAACTAATCAAAACACCTCTCTCTCTTTTTTTTTTTTTGTGAATGAGCCATATTGCTGGTCCATATTATTGAGCTCCCGCGCCTATCAAGAGTCCCTTTGTTTATTCAAAGTCACTTAATGTTTTCTAATCGATTACCTAATGTC